>NC_061120.1:66004548-66244647 GCF_002878395.1 Capsicum annuum
TGATGTAACAAAGTGGTGCTATAATGTTTAAATATTGATAAGTCGTCTATTCTAATTTTATTTATTTTCTTATTATCTCTTTTAGCATAGGACTTTCATGGTTTATATGAATCACCATGGAATTATAGGCTACTAAGGTTGTCTGTCATAGAAAAAAAACTTTCAGATATTAATAAATTTCCAATTTAGTATATAATTTATTTGGAGTCTGAGGTTGAGGTTTGGGAGTTTTTAGACCAATGCAAATTACAAAGTTTTTACATTATTCCTTATTGTTGAAAGTGATCAACCTATATTCTATCATAGATAGTCTTCTAATTATCCATTTTTAATGGTATATGCTAAATTATTATTGTTGTTTAAGCTACATTATATGTGGTCTATTATAAATTTGAACTTGGATTCATTAAGCTACTCGTTATTTTTTTTAATTTTTTTTTGAAAGTCTTGCATCCACCACTAGTAATTTATTGATAGTGTTGCTATACATATACTCTTTTCATCATTCAATACTTAATTGTCATGTTTTATGCTACTTGAGATGTTGTCTATTAAAAATTTAAACTTTACTGCACATAATTTTTCTCCAACAATAATTATAATGTTCCAGTCTACTCAAACATGTTTCAACCCTTTTCAATAATAAGTATTTGTAGATATTTCAATCCTTCATCTTTTTTCTTTTCTTGATCAACTCTTTTTAAATTATCCATCCAGATGATGTTTGTTTATACTGAATAAGATTCTTGATGATGCAAAAAGATGAAGATGTATGTTATGCGTTATTTATAACCCGTTAATTGGTTCATTTATATTTTATCTCATATTACAATTGCCTTATACTGAATGGAACAGGCCAAGCATATATTATAAGGGAGCAATATAAATGAGAATCTTTCATAAAAAAGTGAATTTGTTGGACTTAATGAGTTTTGATGATTGATAATATAAATTGGTCCAACTAAATCAGCCACACTTAAAAGGAGCATTAAGCAAGCGAATAAGCCAGTAAGCAGGTTATATGGTAAAATATGTAAACCAATAAAGGCAATACTTCTAAACAAAGAAATGATTCTATGAATCAAAAAAGTATAGAAGAACTTGAAGTCTAAGAGAAAGTAATGCAATAAATGCCATACACTAAGACTCTGAAGGTGCTTATAGTTGTTGCCTTCGAAATCGAGAGAGCGTCATGCGGAAGTTTAAATTTTACAAATTAAGTTGATAAATAATACAAAAAGCATAAAATTACTATATGGTTTGATCAATTGGCCTACATATAAAAACTAATATAAAAAAGCATAAAAACTAATTGAGAGAAAATTTCCCTCTAAACAAGAATATTAAAAGGACTATATTGTGGATGCTACTGTATTATGGTATAAGAAGGAGGTTTTCTATTTATAGAGGTCCAAGATCATTTATCCAAGAAAGAGGTTAGTCAAATATGGAAAAGTTTTATATTTTCCTTTAAGGAAAAATAAAAGTAATTATGGTACTATTTTTATTTTCCTTTTAAAAAAATAAAACTTAAATTTGGTAAGAAAATCAGTGCAAAACCCCTAATAAATCTCTCTTTTTTGGCTTGATTTTCTTTACTTGATCCGCGTTCTTCACATCACATGCATGACTTCGTTGTTGATATAATCTTCATAACTGCTGCTTGTCATGGTTAAAAATAAAGTTTAAAATATCATGATTAAAAATTGGTTAAAAAATTAATATTTTATTTTTATTTTTAAAGATGCAGCAGCAGGAATGTTGAAAAATATGGTTGAAACTTGTTCTCTACATGTAGCTGGACAAAAAATATTCATTATCATTCAATTGATTGCAAATTGATTAGAACTGTCTTGGACTTGTCTTCAACCTCGTTTTACCAAACCACTGGATCTTTGAACCACAGACTCTAATACCACTTGGTAGTTTTGAAATCGAGAGGGCGTCATGTGAAACCTTCAATTTTACAAACCAAGATGATAAATCAGATGACAAATAAAATAATATCAAAAGCATAAAATTACTATATGGTTTGGCCAATTGATCTACATATAAAAAATAATATAAAAAAGTATAAAAACTAATTGAGAGAAAATCTCCCACTAAACAAGAATCTTAAAATGACTACATTGTGGATGCTACTGTATTATGGTATGAGAAGGGGGTTTTCTATTTATAGAGGTCCAAAACCATTCCTCCAAGAAAGAGTGTAGCTAAATATGAAAAAATTTTGGTATTATTTTTATTTTTCTCCTAAGAAAAATAAAACATAAATTTGATAAGAAAAATAAAACTTAAATTTGGTAAGAAAATCAAGGTAAAACCCCTAACAAATCTCCATCTCTAAAACTACTACAAATTTTAGCATTATATTATTAAATTTTTTTGACCAACCGGTTTGTCATCACATTCTGTTATATATGTACATGTTTCTCATTGTTAAAGGTTTACACACTTGCATTGAGAGTTAGATGAAGAACTCAAGAAATAAGTAACAACATATGTGAGATGAGTTTTGACTTAATATTCGCATGACACCTTATATAAACGTCTGGATTGATAGAGTTTTATCTATTTTAGGGTTTCTTGAATCTATTATGTAGGTATAAATAGTAGAGAAATTCAAATTCAAGTTAAGGGTAACTTGAATGGGACACAATAATCTGTATAGGTTGTTGTATAAGGGATATGAGCTAGTTCTCGGTTAAAACTCTTGTAATCTTAACTCTATCAAGGCTCACTTACTTTAATAAGTGAATTTGGGACAATTTCTATAGAGATGTAGTAGGTTGTAATATTTCACCCTTATTGTTAGTTTTAAGCGGACAAATCACACATAACACTATGCAAATGATGTCTAGATTGCTACAGAAAAGAAGCAGGAGAATGAAAGAAGATAACTGAGAGAGAAAAACTTGTGCAGAGAATTGTTCTTTCTATGAAAAAGAAGTTACATAAAAGTGTTCTAAAAAAAAACTGACATAGATAATGTCCCTACTTTAAAGTCATGGTGCTAACCATGCTAACTACCTCCTAATAACTTGAAAAAGGAATACAAGAAATAAAATATAAAAATGCTGCAGTCCTAAAGCAACTAATAACACTCCTCTTTGCATTAGGAGCTGAAAATTCCAAGTTGTTGCCTTAGGAACTTAAACTTCCTGACAGGAAAGGTTTTCATAAATGCATTTGGAAGCTGATCTTTGGATTTACAATAAACAACCACCACTTCTCCTTTTTTCTGCACATCCATCAAGAAAAAAACTTAATGTTGAAGTGCTTAGTCTTTCCGTGAAACACTGAATTATGCGAAATAACTATTGCAGCTTGATTATCAATATGAATCTCAGTATTAACCTTTTGTTCCATATGCAAATTAGAAAATATTTTTCTCAGCCATAAGGTTTGATTTACTGCTATTGCTATAATGAATTCAGCCTCCATTATGAACTGTTCCATAATTTTCTGCTTCTTGGAACACTAAGAGAAAATTCCTGATCCTAGACTTATGCAATATCCTGATGTACTTTTCACGTCATCAATGGATCCAGCCAAATTACTATCTGAGAATCCGTACAACTTAAAATTCTCACACTTTTTGAATTTGACCCCATACTCGACAGTACCTTTGATGCATCTTATAATTCTTTTTGCTTCTTGCAAATGCATTTTAGTAGCACAATGCATAAACCTAGATAAAATACTTACAACAAATAGAATATCGGGTCTTGTAGCAGTGAGATACATCAAACATCCAATCAAGCTTCTGAAATTTCCTTTATCAACTTAATCAGTTCCATCCTCTTTGCTCAACTTCTCCTTTAAATTCATCAGTGTGCTTGTTGTCTTGCAATTTTCGATATGGAATTTCCTAAGTATCTCCCTAGCATACTTCTTTTGGTAGATAAAGATTTCATTGTAGCCTTGCTTGATTTCCATACCCAGAAAGTGTGTAATTAGTCCTAGGTCTGTCATCTCAAAGACTTGCATCATTTTCTTCTTAAACTCTTTAACCAGCCACACATTATTTTCTGTCACCAAGAGATCATCAACATAAAGGGAAAAAATGAGCAGATCAGTTTCCTTATGTTTGACATAAAAAGTAACTTCAGACAAACTTCGAACAAACCCCAAACTCAATAAGTGATCATCAATCCTGCTATACCAAGCTCTTGGGGCTTATTTTAAGTGATAAAGAGCCTTTTTAAGTAGACACACCTTTTTTTCTTTTCCTTTCTTAATGAAACCCTCGGGTTGCTCTACATAGATTTCTTCCAGCAGTATACTCTTTGCTTAACTTCTCCTTTAGATTCATCAGTGTGCTTATTGTCTTGCAATTTTTGATATGGAATTTCCTAAGTATCTCCCTAGCATACTTCTTTTGGTAGATAAAGATTTCATCGCAGCCTTGCTTGATTTCCATACCCAAAAAGTATGTCATTAGTACTAGGTCTGTCATCTCAAAGACTTGTAACATTTTCTTATTAAACTCTTTAACCAGCCACACATTCTTTTCTGTCACCAAGAGATCATCAACATAAAAGGAAAAAATAAGCAGATCAGTTTTGTAACACCCCGCAATTTGGGCTACAATATAGACTATAATTTTGATGTGTTGCTAATCTCGAATCCATAAAATCCTATGCCAATACGTCATGTTAATTATTGTGTAGAATATGAATCCGTTCAAGCTTGAATTTAGACCATAGAGGTCCTTCAACTCAAGACGAGTTGAAACTATTTCGATCGACTAAGTTTTAGTTGACGTTGTAAAGTGTGTCAGATTCCATCAACCATAACTCTCTGTATATGTCGAATTAGGAAGCCTACTATGTGTCGAATGATAGGTATTCGAGTTATATTTTCAACAATACTAATTTGGCTAAAATCCAACACCCAAGCAGGAAGTTATGGCCCTTCAAAGTGATAAGCGTTGCCTAACCAATCACCCATGGCCACTGGAAAGCATAGGCAATAGCCTAGGCGGCGCCTATGTAAACATAGGTGATAGCCTAGGTGGCACCTATTCAAACATAGGCGACAGCCTAGGCGGCGCCTATGTGAACATAGGCAACGGGATGGGCGGCGCCTATGTAAGGAATTCTAGTGATTTAAACACTCCATGTTGAGGACAAAGTGGTCCTTTTCCACCATTACTTAGCCTTAAAACACGAGATTTAGTTCCAAGGACCCCAAAATACATATTCTTTCATCAAAAGTGCTCAAGATTCTCATAGGGTTTCAAAATAAAAACCCAAATAGTTTAAGATTTGACCGTAGGTTTTCTAAGATAATTACATATTTGGAATCAACAATCCGCAAGCTTCAAGAAACATCTATTATCCTTAGAAATAGAGGTATGTGGGGTTATCCAAAAATCTCATGGGTGTAGTTTTTATGAACATTCATTCTTTTAAATGGGAGTTTTCAATCAAATGCTAATATATTGCTATCAATATGATTTCTAAGTCGTTTTCTTTATGTCATGGGAATTGTTTGCCTATATACTTCAATGGTTGAAACTATGCATATGTGATTTGAGATTTTCCATGGAAGTTTGATAAATATGAATGATAAATTGTTTTCAAATTCCCATGATAATGTTTCGATACTCCATATTATATTGTGATCAACAAAAGAGAGCATGAATTTGAAATAATTATTGTTCACCACTTGTAAATGATGAAACACCATGGTTTTTACATGATTATACATATGTGGATGTGATATTGATGACTTGTAAGTCGGGTATGACGATACCTTACAGAATATGACATGTGATTGAATAAGATAAAATTTGAATGCATTTATTTTACATGAGAAATATGGATGCCCGAAGAAGGCGTTTGAGACACAAGGGCTCATCACTGGAAAAACGTGTTTGCCGATACAAAATATTGGTACCAGTATGAGTGATCTTATGTACTTGACTTCATTTCATTCCCAAATTGGGACTATAGGTAGGATCCCAGGCCAAGTGATCTTGGGCACTACCATTGGGCTGAGACACCATGTTGTGTGATCTTGTGTGTCTCTCCCTCACTTACACTCTAATCTGAGCGACAACAGAGGTTTGATAGTTGGTGTAAATTATGTAGGGTATTCCACCTAGCTCAGTTGCATTTCATTATTATTGAGAAAAATGATTGCATTACACCCATGTGCTTTCAAATGATTTGATACGAAATTTCTTTATAATGGCTCTCAACTATATTTTGTAAAAATATTATGTTTTGCTTTGATATCTCTGAGTGCCAGTACTTTTGTGCTGACCCCCTCTACTCTTCAACCTCCCAGGTTCAGAGGCCCAGTCTAGGGGTCAAGAGAATTAGTAGATTATTCAGATAGATTTGCAGAGACAAGTGGTGAGCCTTCTATGTTTTGGAAGGTCTTATGTCTTGCAGTCCTTTTATCTTATATTCAGTTTTGGGGGTCTGTTGGGGGCCTTGTCCCAGTTTTTAGATAGACATTATTTCAGTCATGTAGTAGAGATTTCGCAGACGGTTTTTAGAGATGTTAATTTAGATTGTGGGATACTATTCCCCATTTTCATTTTCATGTAATTCTTGACCAAGTTTTCGTTATATTGTATATCTTTCCCATTTTATTTTTCATAAATTATGTGCATGATTATCAGACAGATAGGGGTGTTTCGGGCCTCCATGGTTTGAAATGCTTGTCACAGCCAGGCCGTAGTTTGGGTCATGACAAACTTGGTATCAAAGCACGGTTCATGGTCCTAGGGTATCTGCGAAATTGTGTCAGGTAGAGTCTTATTTATGGGTGTGTAGCACGCCACACTTATAAGCAGGAGGCTGCTCGGCATTTAGGAAATCTTTCCCTTCTTTGTGATTTAGTTCGTGCTTCAGAGTCTGAACTGTCCCCTAATCAATGATCACTTTTGTTTTAGAAACACAGTTATGCCTCCACATCATATCATCGATCAGAATGCTCAGGCAGATGAGGTCTGTCCCACCCATGAGATGCGGACCCATAATAGGGATCATACTCTAGAATTTGTCCCTACTTCGAGAGTCCCTCTAATTTTGACCAGTCCACCTCGGGCTCTACGGACTAATGCCAACTGTCCCCCAACTGCTCAGGGAGATATTTCAAATGCAGAATTCAGCTAGTCTAT
Source organism: Capsicum annuum (assembly GCF_002878395.1). Classification (NCBI taxonomy): domain Eukaryota; kingdom Viridiplantae; phylum Streptophyta; class Magnoliopsida; order Solanales; family Solanaceae; genus Capsicum; species Capsicum annuum. The sequence continues at coordinate 66,011,687 of NC_061120.1, forward strand.
TCATATGCTGATATATTTGGTAGCTAACCAGGCTCAACGATCGGAAGATGTTGGGTCTGCATTTGTTACATCTGAGGCTACTAGAGTTGGAAATTTCATGAAGATGAACCCACCTAAGTTCATTGGCACCAAGGTGGAGGAAGATCCACAGGAGTTCATGGATGAGATGGAAAATATCTTTAAGGTGATGCATATGGATGAGGTTGAAGGGGTAGAGATATTAACCTATCAGCTCAACGACATTGCAAATCAGTGGTATGCCGACTAGGAAGATGAAAAAGGTGAAAGTGCTGAGCCCACAGTTTGGGGTGAATTTATGAAAGCTTTCCTTGATTGATTCTTTCCTATGGAGTTGAGGGAGGCCAAAGCGGAAGAGTTTATGAATCTAAAGCAGGGCAGTATGAGTGTCCAGGAGTACACTTTGAAGTTTAATAAACTAGCCCGCTATGCACTAGAGTTGATTAGTAATATGAGGGCCTGGATGAGAAAATTTGCATCTGGCCTTGCTGATGACCTGGTACTTGAGTGCCAGGGGTCTATGTTGAATAAGGAGTTAGACTTTTCTCGACTGACCGTTCATATACATCAAGTGGAAGAGAAGAAGAAAAAGATTGCTGAATTTAGAGAGAAAGACATACAGGCTAAGAGAGCTAGATCTGCGGACCAGCACCAGAATCAGCTGCAGAGTGGTAACTAGGGTAGTAAGTGGTCAAAGAAGAAGAAGTTTTGGAATAATGCACAGTCATCATCCAATGCCCCAGCACCGAGACCACCGACAGATAGAAAAACTCAGAGTTTTTAGACTCCTCATAGGTCCAAAGCTCTAGGTACACAGTCTCAGGGTAGTGTGGCCCAGCAGCGTCATACTCGTCCACGGTGTGAGGTTTATGGAAGGAATCATCTAGGGAAGTGCTGGTTTGAGGGGAGAAACTGCTATACTTATGGCAAAGTGGGTCACCTTCAGAGAGATTGTCCATCTGCTGGAGTAAATGCAGGGGGGTGCAAAGTGAGACCCCTTATGTGGCTGTTGGTTTCGGGTTTGAGCCCGAAGTTATTGTAGAACCCTTCTCTATTTCTACTCCTGTAGATGATTCTGCTGTTGCTAGAAGGGTATATAGAAATTGTGTCGTGTCTATTCATAGTAAGAAAACTATCGTAGACCTTATAGAACTAAATATAATAAATTTTGATGCCATCCTTGGGATGGACTAGCTCCATTCGTGTTATGCCACCCTTGATTGCAGAACCCAAAAGGTCACTTTTTCTTTCCCGAATGAGACACCAATTGTATGGGCAGGGAGTTCTGTGGAACCTAGAGGTCACTTTATCTCTTATCTTAGAGCTCAAAAGCTTATCTCCAAAGGTTGTATGTATTATCTAATCCGAGTAAAAGATTCAAAAGTTGGAAACCTTTCTCTGCAGTCAGTCCCAGAAGTGAATGAATTCAAAAGTTGGGAAACCCTCTGATAGGGAGATAGATTTTGGCATTGATGTGTTGCCAGACACTCGTCCTATTTCTATTCTACCATATAGAATGGCTCCCGCGGAACTAAAAGAGTTAAAGGAATAGCTTGCAGACCTCATAGACAAAGGTTTTATTTGTCCTAGTGTTTCCCCATGGGGTGCACCCGTGCTCTTCGTGCGAAAGAAGGATGGGTCCCTTCGGATGTGCATAGATTACCGTCAGTTGAATAAGGTCACAATTAAAAATAAATATCCTCTTCCTAGGATTGATGACCTTTTTAACCAGCTTCAGGGTGCCAAGTGCTTTTGAAAAATAGACCTTCGTTTGGGTTATTATTAGTTGAAATTTAGGGAGTCAGACATACCCAAGATAGCCTTCCAAACCCGATATGGTCACTATAAATTTCTAGTCATGTCCTTAGGGTTGACTAACACCCCTGCATCCTTCATGGATCTTATGAATAGAGTGTTCAGTTAGTTTCTTGACTTGTTCATCATTGTATTTATTGATGATATTCTGATCTATTCTAAGAGTAAAGAGGATCACGCCAATCACCTCCAAATTATCCTTTAGAACCTTAAGGATCATCAGCTGTATGCCAAATTTTCTAAGTATGAATTCTGGTTAGATGTTATTTCCTTCCTGGGGAATATTGTGTCCAGTGATGGGATAAGAATGGATCCCCAGAAAGTTGAAGCAGTGAGAAAATGGCCAGACTCACGACTCCAACCGATATTGTGTATCTTCTGCATTTCTTTTATCATAAATTATGTGCATAATTATTAGACAGATAGGGGTGTTTCGGGCCTCCATGGTTCAAAATGCTCTTCACGGCCAGGCTCTGGTTCGGGTCGTGACAAGTTTCCTTGTGTTTGACAAAAAGAGTAACTTCAGACAAACTTCGAACAAACCCCAAACTCAACAAGTGATCATCAATCCTGCTCTTCCAAGCTCTTGGGGTTTGTTTTAAGTGATAAAGAGCCTTTCTAAGCAGACACACTTTTTCTTATTTTCCTTTCTTAATGAAACCCTTGGGATGCTCTACATAGATTTCTTCCTGTAGTATACTATTTAAAAAAGCAGATTTGACATCTAGTTGGAACATTTTCTAGCCCTTTTGTGCTGTTCTTGCTAGCAACATTCTGATGGTATCCAGTCGGGATACTGGAGCAAAGGTATCTGAGTAATCAACACCAAAAATTTGGGCATATCCCTTGATAACAGGCCTAGCCTTATATTTGTTAATAGAACCATCAGAATTAAGCTTGGTTCAACATACCCATTTTACTCCAATGACCTTTCTATTTTTTGGTTTGTCAACTAACTTCTAAGTGTTGTTTTTTTTATTATTAGCATCTCCTGCTCCATAGCGTTTCTCTATTTTTCATCTTGAAGCGCTTCTTTGTTCCCTGAAGACTCACAAACTGCCATATTACTTTGTTGGTAGATGTCAGAAAGTAATCTTATACCTCTAACTAAAGGATAATCTACTAACTCATTTTGCCATTGATCGGATGTCTGCTCCTCTGAAGCTTTGACTGAAAATTGATTGTTTTCTAGTCCTATTTCTCTTCTTCATTGAAGTGCATATCCTGACTAATAATCATCTTCCCTGTTTGTGGATCATAAAAGTTGTAGGATTTGGAGGATGAGCTATAACCCATAAAGATTCCCTGGATGATCCTTTTATCAAGTTTGTCTCTTTTGACCTACGACACATGAAAGAAACATACACAACCAAATACATTAGTGAAGCTTAGAGATAGTTTGAATCCATCCTAAGCCTTAAATGGAGTTTTACTCTCTAACACTTTAGTGGGAAGCTGATTTTTGAGAAATACTGTTGTATTAGCTTCCTCAACCCAAAAACTTTTTGGCAACTCTATTTCATTCAATATGTACTGTGTCATGTCAATTATATACCTATTCCTTCTTTCACTAACTCCATTTTATTGTGGAGTGTTTGGAGTAGTCAGCTAATGAGACATTCCTTTTTCCTCATAGAATTTGTTAAATTCTTCAGAAGTGTACTCTTTTCCATTATCAGAATGTAGGGATTGGATTCTGCAACCACTTTGATTTTCCACCATCTTCTTGAACTTCCAAAATATTCTAGTCACATATCTGATTTGTATTTCATGAAAAAAATCCAGCAGAATCTTGTATAATCATCAATGAATATAACACAGTAAAGATTACCATTAAAGGACGGTGTTCTTTGAGGTCCCACAACATTGGTGTGAATCAATTGCAACCTTTGAGAAGCGTGCCATGATGCTTTAGGAAATGGCTTTCTATTCTGCTTACCAAATTGACAAGCTCGACAACTTGGTTAACGATCAATGAGAGTCGGTAGTCCTCTTTTCATATTCTCCTTCTTCAGTAACAATAATGCTTGTAGATGACAGTGACGAAGTCTCTTATGCCAGATTTCCACGCGCAATGGCTTTCTCTGATAGAGGCTCGCTTCTTCAAGTTCAAGTATTACATTTGCCTTCTTGGAATAAGTAAGTTGCTCCTTCTCTTTTAGATTAAAGGAAAAACTCCTTTCTCTTATCTTCACACTGAAAATTTTATTTCCAACAGTGTCACTGATTTGGTAGTGATCATTTTCAAAGAAAAGTCTAATTCATTTTTCCATCAGATGTCCTACACTTAGAAAGTTTTGATCAATCTCAGGAATATAAAGAACTTCAAAAATTTTATTTATGCCAGTGTCAGTTTTGATAGTTATGGTTCTAATTCCTTTGACAGGATAATGGTTCCCATTTCCTATCCTAACCTTGGAAATTTTAGTGGGCTTCAACTCCTTGAATAGGGTCTTTTTATGAGTCATGTGATTAGTCCACCCACTATCAATTAACCAAGAATCTGTTGAGATCTTACTTGAGAAGCATGTTGCAGCAAAAAGAAGATCCTCCTCTTCTTGATCAACAACATAAGCATTTGCCTCCTGCTGCAGGGCTTTACCTTTGCAAATCACTGCCTCATATCCAAGTTGATTGTATTTCTTGCATTTAGTATCAGGTCTCCTCCAACACTTGAATGGTGGATGGCCTTTTCTTCCACAGTGATGGCAAGGGGGAAATTTTTTTTCATACTTCCTTCCTTACCTTTGTTGTTGGTTGATGTTTCTTCTTCAATCAACGCTTAATTTTTTTTCTTCTTCAAAAATTTGTCAACCTAGTCCTTACTTACAAGATCCCCTTTTGTTGTAATATCCTATCTCATGAGTCTTCTTTGCTCTTGAGCTTTCAGGGAATTGGGAAACTCCGTCAAACTAATTTTTGACAAATCCGTAGTATTTTCTAAGGTCATAATTTTTGCTTTATACCTTTCAGGAACTGTTACCAGAATCTTCTCAACAATTCTTGAGTCAGAAAGTGTAGATCCAAGTAGTCTCACTTTATTTGCAATATTAAGAAGTCTATCTAAATACTCCTTCACTGTTTCAGAATCCTTCATTTTTTGCAATTCAAATTCCCTAATTAAGTTTAGAACTTACATACCTTTTATTCTCTCATCTCCAGCATACCCTTCCTTTAGATAATCCCATACTTCTTTAGCAGTTTCTAGAGACATTATTCGTGTGAAAATCATTGACGATACAGTAACAAATAGACATGCCTTGGCCTTCAATTTCCTTGTCCTCTTTTCCTTGCGTGCTTTAATTTAAGCCATGGTGGTATTATTTGGTAGGGCTAGAATAACATAATCCTCTTCCACAGCTTCCCATATATCTAAAGTATCCAAGTACGTCTCCATTCATACTGTCCAAACTTGATAGTTATCTCCATCAAAGACCGGTGGAGCGATTGGTGAGAAACTGGTTTCTGCATCCATGTTTTCTCCACCTCAATCACAGATCCCTTAAGATGAAAGCTCTGATACCAAATGTTAATTTTAAGCAAATAAATCGCATATAACACTATGGAAACAATGTCTAGATTGCTACAGAAAAGAAGCAGGAGAATGAAAGAAGATAACTGAGAGAGAAAAACTTGTATAGAGAATTGTTCTTTCTGTGAAAAAGAAGTTACATAAAAGTTTTCTAAAAAAACTGAAATAGATAATGGCCCTACTTTAAAGTCATGTTGCTAACCATGCTAACTACGTCTTAATAACTTGAAAAAGGAATACAAGAAATAAAATAAATAAATACCGTAGTCCTAAAGGAACTAATAACACTTATGACCCAGGTGTTTTCCTTTGTAAATTCTTACCCAGACAAAGATCAGGCACAACCCAAATACATACCCTCTTGTGTTATAATTAGAATGTGATAGATAGAAGCCAGTAGTAGGCCTAAGAAACTTAGGAATCATTTAAATCTAGCTCTATCCTACCCGTAAGAGTGCATATATGTTTGTATCTAATACTTAGTCTTACTATTTAGAAGACTTCTAATTACACCTTAACTATAGGATAAACATGTAGAACTCTCGGCTATTGAGATGTATATATTAAAACAAATATGTAACCTGCAATACGAGGAAAAAGAACATCAATAGCTTAAATTCTTAAATTGTCTTATGGTAATTTCCTTCATGATATCACAAGTTTAGCGCTAATTATACAAGATCCTAATATTTTGATTTTCTCAACATGGCCTCAACATCAAACACTTACTAACTCATACAGATTTGTCCTATCTAATTATAATCCACCAACTATCTAGTTTAGAGAACTCACATTGTACAACTTATACAAACATTAAAGCAGCCACTATCATCAAGAATGATGTACGAGATGAAACTTGTAAAGATGACAAGGGACAAGATAACCTTAACCCTAAATTTACTGAATGGGAAGAACATGATGTTTTTGTGATAAGTTGTATTATTGGAACAAAGAATAGTCAACATTCATCATTATAGGATGCTCAAGAGGTAAACGTAAATGGTCTTACCTTGGGGATACATACCTACAATCAAGAAAAGACAAGGAATTTAAGTTCAAGAAACAATTTCAAATGATAACATTAGTCTCAATATAGATTGATTAGCGCATTAAGGAATCCAAAAGGAATTATGATACCCTCATAGCTACAAACAAGTCCACATATGAAAACAACAAGGTCAAAAACCTTGCCAAAGCACTTGGTATAAAATATAAGATTCTTCACAGTGTTGTTATGGAAATCACCCTACCATTTACTCATATAATTTGTGAACTCTATGAGAGGGTTTGAAATGTGAGAGGATGTTAATAAGCAAGATGGACAGACACATCTAATCACAAACATAGTATTCGTAAAATAAAAAAACCCAAGTGAGCTGTTGATGTTACTATAATCTAGTTCGCGGACTACAACGAGGATGAGGCTATGGCAGAAACTCATTCCAGTGACAAGGACCAACAACCAACACCAAAACCTGTCAAATAAATTCATGATCTAATGCATACCAAATTTTTTGAAGAAATTGTTGGGAAAGGCAGGGGAACTAATAAAGTGTTCGACAGGGTAGCATCGGAAGAATACCCAAGTCAAAAATTTTCCTTCCAACTTGAACCAAGAGGAAACAGAAAAACCAAAGCAAAACAATGATAATATAAAACAAATATATCAACCACACAAATACAACAAGAATAAAGGCAATCACACGAGATACCAAATTTACGTAGAAAACTCTTCAGTGTGAAGAGTAAAAAACTACGGGACCAAACCACCACTATAATCACCAAGAGTTACAATATTATTCTCTAAAATTGGTCACAAAAAATTTTTCGAACAATGAGCAACAAAATAACAAGATAGAACCAAAACTAGAGAATAAAAAGGAGCACAAACATCAAAAGCTGCAGCTGTTGTTTAGGAATCAAAAATAGGAGTTACAGACCATCAAATCCAAATCCATCAGTTTATAATCAAATATTGAGATGATAGGAACAAGTTATCCAAAATTTATCGCAATCGGACAAGAAACAAAACGGAAATCACAATTTGAAGTTGGCTGCTGTGGCTGAAATTGGGTAGCAAAAATCTGCACATTTCTCTCTTTTGTGGCTGCTAAAACTCTCTTTGTGGAAGGTGAAATAAGACCTAAAATATCTATATACATGCTCCATAGTAATGGGACTATGGACAAAAGTGGGTTGGTCCAAATTGAGTTTTATTTATCCACATATGAAGGGAAAAAAGCCCAATAACCCAACAATTCTCCCCCTCCCAAAGATGTGGAGGAGACAGCCGTCCCGGTGATCATGCAATAATCTTCAAACTTCTCTCTTGACAAAAATTTAGTCATTATGCTGGAACCATTATCATTCATTTGAATCTTCTAAAGTTCAAGCAACTTAGAATATAACACATCTCGAATCCAATGATATCTTACATAAATATGTTTGGACCGACCATGAAATATAGAATTCTTGCCAAGATGTATAACACTTTGACTGTCACAATAAAGAACATATATACCTCTCTTAAGCACAACTAATTTTCCCCAAGAATCTCTTCACCCAAAGTAATTCTTTACAAGCTTTAACGACAACAATAAGCTCATCTTCTATAGTAGATAGAGCAACACATTTTTGCAACCTAGATTGCCAAGACACAACTCTCCTACAAAAGTAATCAAATAACTTGAAATAGACTTTCGAGTATCAACATCACCAGCAATGTTTGAATCTGTATAACCATAAAGAATAGGCGTTCTTGTACCAAAACACAAACTCAGACTAGAAATGCCACAAAGATATCTCATAATCCACTTTACAACATTCCAATGTTCTCTTCCTTGATTAAAAAAAAATGACTAACAATACCAATAGCATGGGAAATATCCGGTATTGTACAAACCATTGCACATATCAAACTACCAATGGCTGAAGCATAAGGAACTTTCTTCATATCTTCCATCTCGTCATCATTGGAAGGACAATACTTTATGTTCAATTTGAAGTGCATAGCTAAAGGTGTACTGACAACCTTAGTCTTATTAATATTAAACTTTTGAAGTACTTTCTGAATGTACTTCTCTGGGGATAACCACAATTCTTGGCCTTTCTATCACGAAAAATCTGCATGCCAAGAATCTACCTTGCTGGTGCTAAGTCATTCATAGAGAAAGACTTACTCAACTTTTGAATCCGGAAAGCATTATGACCAGCAACAAACATGTAATCAATATAAAGAAACACAATAATAAATTCCCCATTACATAATTTTTTCACAAAAACATAATGTTCTGAAGTAGTCTTCTTGAAGACTTATTGACTCATAAAGGAACCCAACTTCCTGTATGTAATACCCCGCAAAGTCCTCTTCCAGTCTGAGCCTTAGAGCGTATTCAGTAAAGCAGAAATTCGAGTCTAAAAGTTTTAGAAATATCTTTCTAAGTATGAAATACTTTGAATCTTGTGGAATTTCCCTAATTTCTACTTTTTTCAATGTAGAGCATTGGAAAAGCTTTCCATCAATATAAAATTCACCCAAATCGGATACTCGGGTGAAGAGTTAGAGCCATTTTAGTGAGACACTGTGCCACCTGGCACCTTAGCGCGTCGCAGAGCCAGCTAAAATGGAAATCATAAAAATCCAATGAGCCTTCACAATTATGGTGTGTCACACCAAGGCTTAATTTCAAAATTTATCAATTTCCAGGTAGCCTCCGCGATTCCACCACGTCGCGGTATAGTTCCAGTTTGAAACTAAGATGGCAATGCGATTTCTACCGCATCGCGTCGTCATGAAGTTTACTAATTGTCCAAATTCCAGTGAGCTAGCATCGCACCAGCATGTAAAATCGGGGATTTTTTTGTTTAATTCCAAAGGCTTTTTGGTCCTTTCTCCTTTTCCCCAGCCTCTATAAATACCTTGTTGAGGGCCTTCAGCCTCATTTTCTCTTCTTCCACCCAAAAACTAGGGTTTCCAAAATCAAATACTCTCTTCTCCTTCAATTAAATATCAAGAAGAGTCAAGAGAGAATCAAGAGAAATTAAGAAATCTTTCCAAGAACCTTCAAGAAAGAGCTTTCCCAGGTATGTAGATGTTGATTCTTAGATCCCTTTCATCCAAGAAGCTTAAGTGCCCTTTCCTAAAACTCAAAGATTTTATGTTTATGAGTTGTTAATGATCCATATGAGTTGAAATTGTGTTCCATGTGTTGTTGAGTTTTGATTCATAATTTTTTACAAGATTTATGAGCTTTGACCCTAGTATGTGAAATTTATATGATATTTGTGATGAGCCCTCTTGAAGTGGTTTTCTATGTGATTTGTTCATGTCATTTAGGTGTAGAAATGGTTGAATAAGCAAAGCATGTCCCCCATAAGTTTGATAAAGATCTTAGGTGAAGCATAAGGGCCATTATAGTATCTTGAATAGGAAACCCCCAATTTGGGAGCTAGTCTATGCATGCCTAGTGTTTGATAAAATATCTTAGTGAGTGAAATGTGCCATGATAGTATGAAATCCCAAGAAGGTGTAAACCCGTACTTTCTTGGTGTTGTTGAAAGACCTTAGTGAACAAGTCGAGATATGATGGTTGTAAATTCCCCAATTATGTTCTTCTTGATATATGCTAAGCTTTTAATACATGCCAAGTGGTTAGCAAGTAAGTTGATATGATAGTATTAAGTTTTCCCCAAATCATGTGATGTCCAAATACATGTCAAACCTAATTTAGGTGTGAAGTACTTGAGGTAAGACCTTGTTGAAGGAAGTATAATCTAGTAGCATGTTTCCCCTACGCTATTATATGTTTATGATTCTGAAATGCTTAAAGTGACTCCTTGGTGATTGTGATGATGATAGATGTTTGAGATCCCTAAATTCTTGAAGTGATGTCTTAGTGATTGTGAGGATGAACATATGATATGATTCCTAATTACTTGAGGAGATTCTTTAATGATTGTGATGATGAATGAATGATTGCGGTGATGACTAATTAAGAATGGTTATGCTTTACTTTTATGTTATCGAGTCCTGGGGGTATTTATACCTAACAATATAGCTGTTGTCTAAAGCCCATGTTAGTTTCACAATAATACCAGTCGAGCCATGATTCTTAGAACTCAGTGAGCTATAGAATTCTGTATCCTTAGACAATAGCAGAACGTAATAAAGCTCAAAAATCTCAGTAATCTCAGTAATCTCAGTAATCTCTGTAATCTCCGTATCGCTAGTAATCTAGCCTTAGCTCTGTACTAAGATCAGATCTAACTGTATGCAAGTGTTCAATTCTAATATCAGTAGTGACTGAATAATCTATTCAAGCTCTGTATCATCAGTTAGATACCGTGATTCAATACCATTTTCTTCAGATACGAAACTAAGTAATCTCAGCGTAGCTCAGTCAAATCTTTTAATAAACATGATCAGTATCAGATTCAGTTCAATTATGTTCTGTTAAGAATTCAGTCAGAGTCTTTCAGTTGGGAGTAGAAACTAGCACCGAATGAGGGAAGGGATGGCTACTTCTCCTATTAGAGAGAGATAGGTAAGAGTCATTAGTAGCAATCCCTGACCTCCACAACTACATAGCTAGTGCAGGATATAGGAGAAGTCACCATTAGGAAAAGGCTGTCACCTTCAGAGAGAGAGTATTTGACTATTATATTACCTTAGGTCGACTTCCTAGTAAGGGTCATTTGCTAGAGAGGATTGACCAGAGAGAGGTCTTTAACCGTGGCATGGTATTGACACCCTTCCAGCTGGGGTTATAGGTTGGACCCCACCTATGGTAGGTTGGGCATGTCAGTTAAGTAACTACTTCCCACAGTTTCAGTTACAGTTTTAGTTTAAGTATCAATCTTCAGAAATCAAGGGTGTCAGATATAGTCATCTATCTTTATGAGGAACTCAAATAGTTCCATTGATTCATGGACCATCCTGTCAGATAGGCTTGGTCTTATATACAGTTATTTGATATCATATTCAAAAATATGCCACCAGATAGGCTTGATCACAGTCTCAAATTCTATTAAGCATTCTTGTTGACAGATTCAGATATGATCATTTTCTTACCATTGATAATAGCTTCCTTAATCATCCGTTAGAGAGGTTGAACTTTAATCTTGTCAGTCGAGAGCAGTAAGCTCAGAATTCAGTCATCGATGTAAGTATATCCAGTTTCTCAGTCATCAGTATCATTAAAAACTTCTAATTCAAGGCATGTGGGGTTTTTGAACAAGGGTGACCCTTTCACCCTTGTGCCCAAAAGGCTATTTACATCATAAAATTCTTGAAATATATGAGATTTTTACATGAATTTGAATAGGATTTTTTCACCCAATATAATTAAATGCATTATATTGATATTTCCCATGCATTAAGAGTCAAATAATATGATTTCTATATGTTTTCTTGAGTATTTACAGCTGGGTATAAACCCCATAATTTTACTCCTTGATAAGCTAATATTTGCATTGTTGAGATATTGAAGCATATAGTTATATTGAGATTTTGTGGTAACTTACTGAAATTCCTAGATTTTCACATGATTTATGAATCTATATGCTATATATTATGTTTTTGATAAGCTTTAACTTGAGATTGAATAATGGGTTAGTAAGCCCTATTTGAGACTTGTGAAATTATGAACTCTTGTGCTATGAGCACCCATGTTTTGAGTATTTTGAGATGATTGGGAAATGAATTGACCAAATGGTCCTTGAGGTTTGAAATCCACTTCACTATATGAGATTATCGATTTGATTATTGGGTTCGTGGTGAACTATGTGTTTATTCTATAAGGGGATTTTTTTTATGATATGAGCGTAGATAATCTAAAGGGAGTAGTATTTAGCACCGAGTGGGTATGTTACTACAGTTTCTTACCCTAAAACTACGTGCCACTGTAGGTTGGACCTAAGGCCGAGTTTATGATGATTATGATTGGGCCCGAGGCCGAGTTTTGTGTAGTGATTACTAGACCTAGGTTATACTCCCTGGCAAGAGTATGATGCTCCTCTCCAACGTGGCATCTCTTCCTTAGGAGAAAAAAATATTGGACTCCATGTAGCTCACATGGTTTATGTCGGTTACGAGAACCTCCCTTGACATTTAAACTTCGAGATCAAATACTTATTTTCCTTCCCTATAAGCTATTTTCCTAAATGGTTGAATTGCAAAGATGTTTCCCCAACTAAAGTATTTTCTTTATATGTTATTTCCTAAATGAAAGCATCTTTCCTTGTTATAGTACTTTTTATAAAGCCTTGAGATAAGTTGTTTCCATAAACTAGAATGCCTTTCCATTTGAGATGGAGTGATTTACCTAAAGCTTGAGATGAGATATTTTTCTAAAATGAATGAAATGACTTCAAGTATATTTTCAAGTTATATGATTTCGAATTCCAAGTATGCGAGTTCTAAATAGTTATGAAATATTGAGCATTGAAGAAGTTTTGCTCTCGATGAGACTTGTGTATGAGTTGAAAGAATTGTTTAAGGTCCCTTAGCCTTTGGGTATTAAGAACAAGAAAAGATTTTAAATTTTGAGATTAAACAATGATGACTCACGAGATTTGTGTTACATGCTCCATTATACATGACTTATGAGCTTTATATTATATGCTTGTTCAAGACATGTTAGTCGTCTCATAATGCATACATGATTTGATTAAACAAGATTGATACTATTTTATTCATATGCATTCACCCCCACATACTCAGTACATTCCAAGTACTAATCCAGATATATGTCTATGTGCTACATTGTGTCATAATGTAGGTTAAGGTACTCAGTCCCATCCTCGCCCGTGATTCTTTCAGTACCTTGCCTACGTTTTCTATAGTAGTGAGTCCTCTTGATTTCAGGACCGATCCTCAGATATTTACCATACTTGAGAGACTATGTTTTATCTTTAGTTCATTTTGAGTCAGTTGGGGACCTATCACAACGACTCTCTAGATTTTGATTTGTAGAGGCTTGTCAAATTAGTGTTAGACTTATGATGTGTCAAGGGTTCAATATTGTGGTTTTGTTGAGCTTTCTCTTTATTGTGGTCTTATGGAATGAGTATCTTTTCCATATTTCCTTTTCATATAATATGACTATGCTAGTGTTGAGTCTATTCTTATCTTGAATTGAGTGTCATTGGTAGAAATTGGCTCTAAGGGTTAGCTTGGGGCTACTCGTAGCCTTAGGCATCGTGTGACGTCCTAGGAGATGATTTCAGGTTGTTACAAACTTGGTATCAGATCCTAAAGTTTCTAAGGAGTCCTAGGGAGTCTGACAAGCCGCGTTGAATAAAATCTTGATCATCGGTGTATAGCACGCCACACCTATAAGCAAGAGGCTATGATATATTTTAGGAAAAAGTTGCTTCTTCTTTCAGATTCTATCGTGCCTACAGTTGTCCCTCTTATCTAATGATCCGTGCTTTTCCATTTTCAGAAAATGCCTCCTCAAAGAGTGAATGTCCATAAAAACAATGATGAGCAACCCCCACTTGTTGATCCTTTGAATGAGACGGTGTCCCATGCTGACTTTAAGGCGGCATTTTAGGCGTTATCCCAAGCAGTCATTGCAAATGTTTTGGCTAATAACCAGGCCCCAGTTGCTAACAAGCAAGGTGGTGATATAGCCGCAGCTAGAATTCATGACTTTATACGGATAAACCTGCCTGAGTTCTATGGGTCAAAGATAGATGAGGACCCATAATTGTACTTGGAGGAGGTGAAGAAGATCATAGTCATGATATATGTTTTAGAAGAAGAAAGTGTTGATTTGGCATCCTACAGATTGAATGACATTGCTTATGATTGGGTTGTGTCATGGAGGAACGGTAGAGGTGAGAATGCCGCTCCTATGACTTGGCAAGTTTTCCAAGATGCCTTCTTGGATCAGTTCTTTCCACTTAAGATAAGGGAGGCAAAGATTCAGGAGTTCATGAACTTGAGACAGGGCTCCATGACTGTTAAAGAGTACTATTTGAAGTTCAATCAGTTGTCCAATTACACTCCTGATATGATTTTTGACACTCGAGCTAGTATGAGTAAGTTTGTGTTTTATGTTTTTGGAATGGTACTGAAGGAGTGTAGGGCCATGATGTTATATGGATCTTGCTAGGTTGATAACGCATGCCCAACAGATAGAGGCAGATAAGCTTAGAGAAAGAGATAGAATAAGGGGTAGCAAGATGACGAGATCTGATCAACATGAGTTTAGCCGGACTAGGTTCCATGGAGGGAACCGACCCCAATTTCAGAGATGTCTGTCTATTCCAGTTCCTTTTTTAGCTAGTACTCCTGCGCCTAGAGGTAGGCCGGAGCAAGGGAGAAGGTCTTTCATGTCTGGGCTGTAGAACAATGTTGGTAACAGGCCTCATTATCCTTCTTATGCTAAATATGGTAGGAATCACCTTGGGGAGTGTTTCGAAGATGTGAGGGGTTGTTTTGGTTGTGGCAAGCAGGGCAACAGATTTAGAGATTATCCCTATACTAGGCAGGGAATAGAGATGCCCGACCTCAGGCACAGGCTACTAGTGCACCAGCTCTGGTACTCTATCCCACCCCTGCTCAGGGTGCTTTTTCTAGCACTGCTGGCTGTCAACACCAGAATAGGTTCTATGCTTTGCCACCCCATCGGGAGCAGGAGGACTCTCCTGATATTGTTACTGGTATGCTCCATTTTTTTTGTCTTGATGTTTATGTGTTGTTGGCCCCCGGGTCGAATCTCTCTTATGTGACCCCACTTGTGGCTGTGAATTTCGAAATGAACCCTAAAAATATTCCTGAACCTTTCTTAGTTTCTACACCAGTCGGAGAGTTAATTATTGCGAAACAAGTGTATAGAAATTGCCTTGTTACTGTGCTTCATAGAGTTATACTTGCAGATTTGATAGAGTTAGATATGATAGATTTTAACCTTATTCTGGGTATAGATTGGCTTCATTCTTGTTATGCATCTATAGATTGTCATAATTGTGTGGTCAAGTTTCAGTTTCCTGATGAACCAGTGTTTGACAGGTCCGGGAGTTTGATATCTCCCAAGAGTCATTTTATCTCCCATATTAAAGCCATAAAGCTTATATCTAAAGGTTTCATCTACCACCTAGTTAGGGTCAAGGATACTAAGTCTGAGACTCCAACTATCCAGTCGGTTGATGTTGTTAATGAGTTCCTCGATGTCTTTCTAGAAGAACTCCCAGGGGTACCTCCTGATAGAGAGACAGAGTTTGGAATTGACTTTCTTCCCAACACTCAGCCTATTTCGATTCTGCCATATCGTATGGAACCAGCCAAGCTTAAGAAGTTGAAGTAGAAACTCAAAGATCTCTTAGACAAAGGTTTTATTAGACTCAATATTTCTCCTTAGGGTGCACCTATTTTGTTCGTGTGGAAGCAAGATGGATCTTTGTGTATGTGCATTGACTACCATCAACTGAACAAGGTCACAGTAAAAATAATTATCCTCTTTCAAGAATCGATGACCTTTTTGATCAGTTGCAAGGTGCAAGTTATTTTCCCAAGATAGACCTTAGATCCGGCTATCATCAACTTAAAGTGAGGAAATGTGATATTCCAAAGACAGTCTTCTGAACTCGTTATGGTCACTTTGAGTTTCTAGTCATGTCTTTCAAGCTAACCAATTCCCCAACAGCCTTCATGGACCTCATGAATCGAGTGTTCAAGCAATACCTTGATACGTTCGTTATTGTCTTTATAGATGACATCTTTGTGTACTTCCGTAATGAGAATGACCATGCAGCTCATCTTCGAATTATCTTGCAAGATCTTATAGATCACCTGTTGTTTGCCAAATTTAGTACGTGTGAATTTGGCTAAGGTCTGTAGCTTTTCTGGGCCAAGTTGTTTCAGCTTAGGGTATTAGAGTTGATCCCCAAAAGATAGAAGCTGTAAAAAACTGGCCTAGATCTATCTCTCTATCTGACATTAGGAGTTTCTTGGGTCTAGTAGGATATTACCGTTATTTTGTTGAGGGTTTCTCATTTATTGTGTCTCCTATGACCCGGTTTACCCAAAAGAAGGTTAAATTCCAGTGGTCCGATTCTTGTGAGAAGAGTTTTTAGGAGTTGAAGACTCGACTCACTTCATTCTCTGTGTTGACTTTGCCTGATGGTACTGATGGTTTTGTGGTGTATTGTGATACCACTAGAGTTGATTTGGGTTGTGTGTTGATGAAAAGGGGTAAGGTTATAGCCTATGCCTCTAGACAGTTGAAGTCGCATAAAAAGAACTACCTGACCCATGATCTTGAGATAGCTCCTGTGGTTTTTTCTTTGAAAATTTGGAGACACTATCTTAATGGTGTCCATGTTGATGTGTTTACTAATCATAAAAGCCCGCAGTATGTGTTTACCTAGAAGGAGTTGAATCTTAGGCAGAGATGGTAGTTAGACTTATTGAAAGATTATGATATGAGTGTGTTGTATCACCTGGCAAGGCCAATATGGTGGAGGATTCCCTTAGAAGATTGTCCATGGGTAGTGTTATGCATATTGAGGAAGGTAAGAGAGAGTTAGATCATGACATTCATTGTCTAGCTAGGTTGGGTGTTAGATTGCTTGATTCAGTGGAGGGGAGTACATTGGTGCAGAGTAGTTCCGAATCTTCTTTAGTTTCGAAAGTGAAGAAGAAGCAGGATAGGGATACTAGTTTGGTCAAACTGAAGTAGTCAGTTAAGGACCAAAAGGTCAAAGTTTTCTCTTAAGGGGGAGATAGTGTGTTAAGGGTGCATGGTAGGTTGTGTGTTCTGTGTGTTGATGATTTGAGGCGGAGGATTATGGGTGAAGCATATGGCACGCGTTATTCTATTCATCCCGGTACTACCAAGATGTATCGCAACTTACAAGAAATATACTGGTGGAACGGCATGAAAAAAGACATCGCCGAGTTTGTAGCAAAGTATGCGATGTGTCAACAGGTTAAGGTAGAGCACCAAAGACTGGGTGGTGTGATGCAAGATTTTAGTATACCCTCTTGGAAGAGGGAGATAGTGAATATGGACTTCATGACTAGGTTGCCCCTTTCGCATCGTCATCATGATTCTATTTGGGTTGTTGTGGATAAGTTGACTAAGTCCACACATTTCTTTCCCGTGCATACATCTTATACGGCTAAGATTATGCTAGATTGTATGTCTGGGAGTTGGTCAGAATACATAGAGTTCCCTTGTCTATCATTTCGGATAGGGGTACTCAATTTACTTCTCAGTTTTAAAGGACGTTTCAGTAGGGTCTTGGCACCCAAGTTCTTTTGAGTTCAACGTTTCACCCGCAGATAGATGGTCAGGCTGAGAGGACCATTCAGACCCTAGAAGATATGTTGAGGGCTTGCGCTCTAGATTTCAAAGGAAGTTGGGATGAGCATTTGCCATTGATAGAGTTCGTCTATAACAATATTTTCCATGCTAGCATTGAGATGGTACCATTTGAGGCTTTGTATGGTAGGAGGTGTACATCACCCATAGGTTGGTTTAAAGTGGGCGAAGCTGCCACGTGTGGGCCTCATGCAGTGTTTGAAGCTATAGAGAAAGTTAAGTTGATTAGAGAAAGGTTGAAGACCGTTTAGAGTCATCAAAAGTCTTACACAAAAGTGAGGAGGAGAGATCTCTAGTTTAAGGTAGGTGATTTGGTGTATTTGAAGATTTAACCCATGAAAAGAGTGAAAAGGTTTTGTAAGAAGGGAAAGCT
The DNA here is from genome assembly GCF_002878395.1 of Capsicum annuum. Lineage (NCBI taxonomy): Eukaryota > Viridiplantae > Streptophyta > Magnoliopsida > Solanales > Solanaceae > Capsicum > Capsicum annuum. Next base: position 66,029,757 of record NC_061120.1, read on the forward strand.
TAGTCCCTGTTATGTTGGCCCGTATAGAGTCTTGAGCCGTGTTGGTAAAGTGGCTTATGAGGTTGAGTTTCCCTTGGAGTTGTTCGCTGTTCATCCTATCTTTTATGTCTCCACGCTTAGGAAGCATATTGGTCATTCCGTTGTGATTGATCCTTCAGAGAGTGTTGATATTTAGGATAGCCTTTCCTTCGATGAGATTCCCGCGGAGATCCTAGATTTTCAAATCCGTAGACTAAGGAACAAAGATGTTCCCTTGGTTAAAGTTTTTGGTGGAACCAATATGTTGAGGGTTCTACTTGGGAGGCAGAAGCAGACATGCAAGACAAATACCCGCACCTCTTTTCTGCAAGTTTAGATCAATCCGAAGGTACCATTCTCCCTTAATTAAGCTTGTCTAATCAAAAGTTCAGCTATGCATCTATCTTTGTATGGGTTCTTGCGATATCTAGATTGGTCATGACTTTAGGAAGATCTTGAACCGTTTAGTAATTGTTTCGGCTGTGTGTACTTAATTTTTCCTGTATTTCGAGCCTAACTAGCGACATTCGAGGATTAATGTTCCCAAGAGGGAGATATTGTAAGGCCCTGCAAAGTTTTCTCGTAGTTTGAGTCATAGGGCATGTCGAGTGAGGTGTGATTCCAACCCTAAAGGATTGACAAGTTTCTTCTTAAGTGAGTAACGTGTTAACCATATAGACTTTCCCTAATTTCTACTTTTTTCATGTGGGAAATCTGATAAGCTTTCCATCGATATAAGATTTACCCAAATCCAACACTCGGGTAAGAAGTTATGGCTAATCTAAGCCTTAGTCATAAAAATGCATCATTTAACTGCCTGGCGCATCGCGGAGAGGGTTGATTTGGCAATTGTCAATTTCCAGTGGAACCCCACGATAGTGGCGTATCGCGGAGGAGTTCCAGGTCCCAACCAGTGGGAAAACACGATGTCTCTGCATCGTGGAGGCTGCCAATTTCCCAATTGTCAAATTCCAGCGAGCCATCACAATAAGTGGTACGTCGCGGAGGCCAATGAAATCGGGTTCCAGTTCAATTTTTTAGTTTCGTACAGATGTTTAAAAGGGCACTTTGGACCTTTTCCAAGCCTATAAAATCATGGAAACACTAAATCAAAGCTATTTATAAGCATCTTATGAGGTTTTTCTAAAGTTTTCTCTCAACATAAACCCTAAGTATCCAAAAACTCGTCCAAGAACCTCAAGAATCCATCATGGATTTCCTAAATTGAGTCAAGATTCAAGGTTACCAAGTCAAGGACCTCAAGAACCCTCATTCTAGAGCACGAATAGAGTTCTAGAAGTGAGAGTTCATCAAAAGCTTCTAATTCAAGGTATGTGGGGTTTTTGAACAAAGGTAACCCTTTTACCCTTGTGCCCAAAAGGCTATTTACATCATGAAATTCTTGAAATATATGATATTTTTACATGAATTTAAATTGTGTTTTTTCACCCATTATTATTGAATGCATTATATTGATATTTCCCATGAATTAAGAGTCAAATGGCATGATTTCTACATGTTTTCTTGAGTATTTGTAGCTGGGATAAACGCCATGATTTTACTCCTTGATAAGCTAATATTTGCATTCTTGAGATATTAAAGCATATGGCTATATTGAGATTTTGAGGTAATTTGCTAAAATTCCCAGATTTCCACATGATTTTTGAATCTATGTGCTATATATTATGTTTTTGATAAGCTTTAACTTAAGATTGAATTATGGGTTAGTAATCTCTATTTGAGACTTGTGAAATTATGAACTCTTGTGCTATGAGCACCCATGTTTTAAGTATTTTGAGATGATTGAGAAATGAATTGACCTAATGGTCCTTGAGCTTTGAAATCCACTTCACTATATGAGATTATCGATTTGATTATTGGGTTCGTGGTGAACCTTGTGATTATTCCAAAAGTAGAATTTTTATGAGATAAGCGCAGATAATCTAAAGGGAGTAGTATTTAGCACCGAGCAGGTAAGTTACTATGGTTTCTTACCCTAAAACTACGTGCCACCATAGGTTGGGCCTGAGGCAGAGTTTATGATGATTATGATTGGGCCCGAGGCTGAGTTTCATTTAGTGATCACTAGACCTAGGTTATGCTCCTTAGAAAGAGTATGACCCTCCTCCCCAATGTGGGGTCTCTTCCTTAGGAGGACAAAACGTTGGACTCCATATAGCTTGCATAGTTTATGTGAGTTACGAGAACCTTCCTTGACATTTAGACTTCGAGATCAAATACTTATTTTATTTCCCTATAAGCTATTTTCCTAAATGGTTGAATTGCAAGGATATTTACCCAACTAAAGTATTTTCTTTATGTGAGTTATTTCCTAAATGAAAGCATCTTCCCTTATTATAGTACTTTTTATAAAGCTTTGAAATAAGTTGTTTTCATAAACTAGAATGCCTTTCCATTTGAGATGGAGTGATTTTCCTAAAGCTTGAGATGAGATATTCTCCTAAAGTGAATGAAATGCCTTCAAGTATGTTTTCAAGTTATATGATTCCGAATTCCAAGTATACGAGTTCTAAATAGTTATGAAATATTGAGAATTTAAGAAGTTTTACTCTCCATAAGACTTATGCATGAGTTGAAAGTATTGTTTAAGGTCCCTTAGCCTTTGGGTATTGAGAACAAGAGAAGATTTCTAATTTTGAGATTAAACAATGATGACTCACGAGATTTGTGTTACATGCTCCATTCTACATGACTTATGAGCTTTATATTTTATACTTATTCAAGCCATGTGAGTCATATCATAATGCATACATGATTTGATTAAAGAAGATTGTTATTATTTTATTCATATACATTCACCCCCACATACTTAGTACATTCCAAGTACTGATCCACATATATGTCTATGTTCTACATTGTCTCATAATGTAGGTTCAGGTGCTCAGTCCCAGCCTTGCCCTTGATTCTTCGAGTACCTTTCCTACGTTTTCTTTACTGGTGAGTCCTCTTGATTCGAGGACCGATCTTTAGATATTTACCGTACTTGAGAGACTATGTTTTATCTTCAGTTCATTTTGAGTCAGTTGGGGACCTGTCACAACCGCTCTCTAGATTTTGATTTGTAGAGGCTTGTCAGACTAGTGTCAGACTTGTGATGTGTCGAGGATTCGATATTATGGTTTTGTTGAGATTTCTCTATATTGTGGTCTTATGGACCGAGTATCTTTTTCATATTTCCTTTTCATGTGATATGACTATGCTAGTGTTGAGTCCATTCTTATTTTGAATTAAGTTTCATTGGTAGAAACGGGCTCTAAGGGTTAGCTTGGGGCTACTCGTAGCCTTAGGCACCGTGTGATGTCCTGGGAAACGATTTTGGGTCGTTACATCGGTACATTCCTGTACTGACGCATTTATTCTATGGTGTTCTATTTGACACCATAGGTTCAGTGGTACAGGATCCAGAGTTTCCTTAGCAGTTCAGTCCCATCCAGCAGCAGTAGCCATAGCCGTGAGTCCTCTTCTTTCGAGGATGAATCTTAGTTTACTATTATTGCATCAGATTTTGTTTACTTTTAGTTTACAGAGTTATTTGGGGACATGTCCCATCAACTCCACAGTTCAGATAGTTTAGTAGTTTTCAGACAGATGTATTAGTATTCAGTTTTCAGTTTTGAGTATTCATAGACGTGTTGAACCTTATGGCTAGTTTCCATATTTATTTTAGATCTTATGCAGTGCACAGGTACAGATATTAATAAAGGGTTAGCTTGTGGTACTTCGGGGTCATAAGCACCGTGTGACATCTCAGGATGGGATCTCGAGGCATTACACTGTACCACCTCCTAAGAGCTTGTTTCAAACCACACAAGCTCTTCTTTAATTTACAAATATAATTCTTTTTTCCTTTGACTTCAAAACATTCGTGCTGCTTCATATAAATTTCTTCATCTAAGTTACCATAGAGAAAAGCAGTTTTAACATCTATTTACTCAACCTCTAAATCTAGACTTGCAGCTAAGCCTAGAACCACACGAATGGATGACATCATCATAACCGGAGAGAATATCTCATCAAAATCAACTCTCGTTTTTGGTTAAATCCCTTCACAACCAATCTAGCCTTGTACTATGGAACAGAATTACCATCTATATGTTTCACCCAAAAAACCCACCTGTTTTTCAAAATTTTTCTGTCTTTAGGTAGCTTAACCAAATCAAAGTTGTGATTATCATACAAAGATTTAATCTCATCTTCCATAGCATCAACCACTATTCTTTTTTTTTCACTTTTTGTGGCCTTATTAAGACTCTCAGATTCTCTCTCGTCAGTTAAGAGTACATACTCACTTGGAGAATAACGAGATGAAGGTATTCTCTCTCTATAGACCATTTGAGAGAACTCTCTGGAGCATCAACAACTGGTTGTTGATCAACTATATCAACTTGCAATGGAGTATCAACAACATCATACTGGTCATTCTGAATATGATCATCATCTTCATTATCAACTTAATTTTCATTATTATGAAGATTTTTTTCAGAAAAAGTTGTCAAAGGAATTGGATCAATATCAACTAGGCTCTCACTTCTTTAAGAATCAACCTTCCCAGTTTTGTCAAAATCTTTAATTGTTTGGTCTTCAAAGAACACAACATCACAGCTTCTAACAAGTTTCTTCCCAACTGGATCATAGAAATGATAGCCAAATTCATCTTAACCATAACCAATGAAGATACATTGCCTAGTTTTAACATCCAACTTTGACCTCTCATGTTTAGGAACATGCACAAAAGTATTACACCTAAAGTCTTTAAGATATTCATAAGAAACATTCTTACCAGACCAAACTTTGTCAGGGAAATCACCATCCAAAGCAATAGTAAGAGATAAATTGATAACATAACCATCAGTATTAAGTGCTTCTACCCAAAAGAAATCTCGCAGCTTGACATTTGAAAACATACATCTAATCCTCTCAAATAGAGTTTTATCCATCATCTTCACTAAACCATTCAGCTGAGGAGTTTATTTTATGCCAAATACTTTGTTCTCTGCAACATCTATCAAAAGGACCATTATACTTACCACCATTATCTGAGAGAATACATTTCAATTTCTTTCCTATTTGTCTCTTAACCAAGGCCTGAAAATTCTTGAACACATCAAGTACTCGATCCTTAGATTTCAAAGGAAATACCCAGAGTTTGCGAGAATGATCATTAATAAAAGTAAAGTGCACTACCATGAGACTTTACTTTAAAAGGACTAGACAAATCAGAATGTACCAACTCCATCAAATCAAGATTTTTTGAAGGCTGATTCTGAAAAGAAACTTTTTTCTATTTACCAGCTTAGTAATGAATACACTTCTTCAACTTTTCTTGTTTCACTCCAGAAAAAAAAATTCTTAGCCAAAATATCAATCCCCTTCTCACTCATATGACCCAACCTTCTATGCTACAAATCTGATGAAGTATCATTCTCCACCAAGTTTAGTGTGCCTCCAGAATTAGAGCCCTGAAATATGAACAAGTTAGACAACTTGTCACCTCGAGCCACAATCATCGAACTTCTATTAAGTTTTCACTGGGTAGCACAAAGGGTGTTAACATAATCCTCATCATCAAGGTTCTACACAGAAATCTGATTCAAGCAGGAATCTGGAGCATGCTTGACATTATTGAGAGCTGGTTTGGAACCATTATTACTTTTCGAACAAACAGTCAATGCCAAGTACTTAAACTTCATCATTATTTCCTATTTTCAACATCCCAAAATTACCTGGAGTATAAGAAGAAAATAATTTATTCTTTGACGTAACATGAGAAGTAGCACCAGAATCCACAAACCAGCTAGACTCATCACGAACAAGATTATTGGCATTTTCTATACAAACAATAAGAAGATCATCATTAGCAACAACAGCAACATAATTTTCATTATTATCTTCTTTCTTTTGTTGTCTCTATCTCTCTTATGCTTGTAACAATATTTCATAATATGCCCCTTTTAGTTGCAACAGTCACATGTGACATTCTTGAATTTAGACTTTGACTTTCTTCTACTTTTATCTCTATTATTTGGACCTCTGGACTTGTTTCTTCTCCTCTTTTTAGTAACCAAAACATCATAGTGTAAAGATGAAGAAGATGAGGCCTGGGATCTTCTTCTCATCTCTTTATTCAAGACAATACTCTTAACATATTCTATAGTTACAACACCACCAGGAGCAAAATTAGTCAAAGACACTCAAGGAGTTTTCCAAGAATCTAAGAGAGTATTAAGAAGCCAAAGTCTCTAAATTTCTTCATCAAACTTTACACTCATTCTGGACAGTTGGTCAAGGACACCCTAAAAATTATTTATATGATCAAAAATAGGGCTTTCCTTTTTATACCTGACATTCATCAATTGCTTAAGCAAGAACAACTTTTTATTGCCATTCTTCGAAGCATAAAGTGTCTCGAGCTTATCCCACAAACTTCTGGCATATGTCTCATTCAGAATATGGTTTCTAAAATTATCTTCAACCCATTATCTAATAAATCCATAAATTTGTAGGTGCTTAAATTCCAAATCCTCATCTATCATGGATTGAGGTTTAGTAGATGCAAACATATGTACTTGGATTTTCATGATAAATAGGAGATCTTTCCTCTTTCCTTTCCAAGTATGATAATTACTATCTTTCAACCACACCATATTTCTCATATTTTCCTCCATCACTCTAATTGACAATCAATAAAAACCAACCCTCTGATACCACTTGGTTGGGAAAGGCAGAGGCACTAACAAAGTGCCCGACAGGGTAGCAGCTAAAGAATACCCAAGTCTAAAATTTTCCTTTATACTTGAACCAATATAAAGCAAACAAACTCAAGTAAAATAATGATAATAGGTAGTGTATATATCAACCACATAAATATGATAAGGTAAAAATAAAGGCAATCACATGAGACATAAAATTTACGTAAAAAACTCTTCGGTGTAAAGAGTAAAATATCATGGGATCAAACCTCTAATATAATCACCAAGAGTTACAATATTTTTCTCCAAAATTGGACATAAAATAAGTGTCAAGAAATGAGAAACAACGCAGCAAGATAACACAAAAACTAGAGAATAAAAAGAAGCACAAACACAAAAAAATGCAGCTGAAGTTTGAAAATGAAAAACATGAGCTACAGACAACCAAATTCAACTCCACCAGCTTCTAATCAAATATTAAGAATATAAAAACAATCTTTCCAAATATTATCTCAATCGGACTAGAAACGAAGTAAAAATCACAATTTGAAGTTGACTGTTGTGGCTGAAATTGGGGTGCAAAAATCTGCACACTTTCTATCTTTTGTGGTTGCTAAACCTCTCTTTATGGATGGTGAAATAAGACCTAAAAATATTTATATATATGCCCCATAGTAATGAGTCTATTGACAAAAGTGAGTTGGTCCAAATCGGGCTTTATTTATCCACATAGAAATGGGAAAAAGCCCAATAACCCAATAGAAATAACCATAAAGCCTTGACTTGATTTTAAATGGGACTGTTTATATCAGGTTCATCAAGAAACTCCACAGGATTTGGCTGCAACATACTTGAAAGATCAAACTGATGACAACCTCTACATGGATTTAGATGCTACCAATCATATAGTGCAATCTACAAGTACTCTTTTAAATTCCTCTCTCTTAAGAACAGGTAACTCCGTCATTGTTGGTAATGAACATCAACTATCCATCGCTAACATTGGAAATCAAAATATCTGAAAGAACTTGTAAACTAGAAGTTGTCTTTATTGTCCCTGATCTCAAGAAAATTCGTATATCTGTGAGTAAATTTGTGAAAAAACAATGAATGCTCATTGCAATTTACCGATGAAGGTTTTATTATTAAGAATAAGAAAACAAGGTCTATCTGGAAAAGAGGAATGAGTGTATTTGGTATGAAGAAAACAAGTTGGTATCTTACTTGTTTTCTTATGTTTGTTTGGTGAGTGAAAAAAAAATTTCAAAAAATATTTTTTAGTGTTTAGTTGGTGAATGAAAATTTTACAGAAAATACATTTTAGTTTTTAGCTAAAGAGTAAAAAGATATTTTAAAAAAATAATTTTTAATCCCGAAAGTTTTTTTTGTGTTCGATATGGAGGAGAAAAAAATGATTTCTAGGAAAATAAGTTATTTTTTACTTGTATTCTTATGTTCGTTATACAAATTAGGTAAGTATATATATTTTAAAAGTATTTGTATATATTTAACAAAAACAATAAAAATGAATAGGATAAGAAGGGTTGAATAAGAAAGAAGTTTTGAATTTATTTTAAAAAAAGTAAATTAAGAAAAAAAAATTCAAGGAGGGGGCTAGTAGGTGGATGTTGGGATTATAAAAATAGGTGGTAGGATGGGGTAGAAATTTTTTTAATTTTTTTTAAAAACAAATAATTTTTCTTTGAGGAGGGAGGGGGGCTAGTAGGGGGTGGGAGTCGATGTAGGGGAGTGAGGGGGGGGGGGGTATGAAAAAAATCTGGTTTTGGTAGTGTGGTCGGCTTGGGGGGGGGTAAGAAAAAAGGTTGAATTTTTTTAAAAAAAAATAAATTTTTTTTTTGGGAGGGGAGGGGGGTAGGGGTTTGGGTTTTGAGTAAGGCCTGAGGTAAGAAAAAAATTGAAATATTTATTTTGGTTGGGAGTGGTAGGGCGTGGGGTGGGAGGTAGAAGATTAGGGGTCGAAGTAGGGGTGGATGATTTTGAGAGTTTTATGAACATTTCAACTTAAGAGTGAAGTTGAAAGAGTGTTTTGGAAAATGATTTCCTTACACTCTTTGAAGGGAAGTCATTTTTTTTAGATTTAAGAAAAATAAGTTGCTTTTAAAAATATTTTTAAAAATATTTAAGCCAACCAAATATGAAAAAATTGGACGAAAAATATTTTCCGTCATACTGAACCCACTCTGAATGAGATGATTTATATACTTTGGATGGAGATCTACATATGGCACTGACATCTACAAGACAATGAAGGAATAAAATTCTATCTTAATATTCTAAATTATTTCACACGCGTTACCTGGATTTATCCATATATTAGAGAAGAAATCTAATTTGTTCGCTAATTTTTTGACCTCTCACAAGTTAGTGAAAAATTAATTTTCAAAAAAAATTAAAGCATTGCAATATGATGGAGGATAGTTTAATAGTCTAGAGTTCATTAATTTTCTAGGCGAAAATGGAATTCAGAGACAAATTTCTTGCCCCCAAACCCATATAGGCCTCAACAAAATGGGGGAGTTAATAAATTAAACGGTCACTCAACTTTAGACTTTTATCCCAGAATGTCACTTAACTTTAAACTTTACTCAGAAAGTCACTCAATTTTACATGTTTTATTCAGAAAGTCATACAACCCCTTTTATTATTTATTTTAAACTAATTTTTGCTTATGTGGAATTTGTTTTAATAACAAAATTCTGAAAAATATAAAATATTCATTTAATGACCTTTTTACCCTTTCTTTCATTTGCTCAATAAAGACATTATATATAAAGTCTAATTAGTTGTTAAATGTATATTTGCTTCGTGTGAAAAAAGATTGTCTTAACTACTATTTTAATAATCTAATGAATATTCATGATTTTTTAAAATATTTTGAATTATTACTGTTGTGACTTATAATATTTTTTATGTAATTTCAAATTTTGCAAATTTTACTTCAAAAAATCTAAAAAATTTATATTTAAATTCACCTTAAATATTAATTAGTTTGTCCCTTATATTTTAAATCAAGATACTTTTTGTGAAACATAGGGAGAAGTATATGTTAAATTGATTTAATTTTTTTGATGAATATATTCTTTACACATAAAACCAACAACTACATATTCAATGTAATATAATAAATGATATTCATGAAAAATAGTATATATAGAAGAAATACAAAGACGATTTCAAAAAATCCTCAAGTACATTTTATACCTAAAATTGTTTGATAAAAATTCTAATTCCGTCGCACAAACTTGTACCATCAACAGTACTATTGCTGTAAATCCAAAGTAAAACTTTAGAAAGAAAACTTTTTGACAGTAGCACCATTCTTCGTCCGATCCGTCCTTTCTTTTCCGTGGGCCTCACCTTTTATCAAACCCCACCCCCACCTATCAAGAGTGGCGCTACGTACAGTGACAGAGTCAAAATTTTATTAAGAAAATTTAAAATTAAAAAATAAGTATGCAAATTAGTCGAAAAGATTTAATATTTACTATATTTTAATCTTGTATAAATAATAATATTATTTTTTATTGGATGAATACTGGCTAAAGATGGCTCTGCTCCAAGCTACGTAGGGACACACGAGTTCATTCAAACCTGATGGAAAATTATATTGTATATATAAGGTTTATATTATGTTTTGCGTACACATAATAAATATCGAATCGTCTTGATTTCTTTACGTATTTATTTTTTCATATTTTTAAATTATATTAATTAAAATTTTGATTCCGCTACTGCAACCAGCCCACCAGACCTCTACCCCTACCAATAAGAACAATGAAACATATTAGCAGTGCAGTAGAAAAAGAACCCTTTCCATTATTAAAAAGAAAAAAGAAAAAGAACCCTTTCCATTATAAAAAAAAAAAGAAAAAGAAAAATAACCCTTTCCCGTCTTTAACAAAAATTAAGGTACAAGAAATAATATATAGTAATAGGTATCAAATGAAAGAAAGGGGAATGAAAGAAAAGGTAAAAAGGCCATTAAATGAGTATTTTATATTTTTCAGAATTTTGTTATTAAAAAAAATTAAAAAAAAGCAAAAATTAGTTCAAAAATAATAAAATGGGTTGGGTGACTTTCTGAGTAAAGTTCAAAGTTAAGTGACTTTCTGGAGACAATTTTGATTCCTACCCACTTTCAAAACTTATTTTGAGCCATAGACACCAAATTTCTTTTTGATTTATTTTTTAAGGTTAGTCCATGAAAAGGGTAAAAAGTGCGCCAGAGTTGTGGGGTTATGGGTTCCTTTAACATTTTTAAAACTTGAAAAAAAATACTACTTTTTTAAAATTACGACATGGTCCCTTTTTATATTTTTTCATTTTCAAAATGTTTATTAAAATTATTTAATATTTTCAACTACACATTTCTCTCTCCTCAAAACCTTTCTTCTCTCGATTTTGGTTCCTATTTTTTCGAACAAAATAATTCGGTTGATTCTTGCTTCCTCAGGGGAAATTTTTCAATTCTTCTTGCTTAGATCAGTGTAATTTTCTTCCCCAATAAGTTTTAGATCCCTTTTAGTAATTTTTTTCGATAACGCTTTTTGTTGGGGTTCTTCTATTTTGATAAAAATTGTTTCCATCGAGTCCTGGGGGTACTTGTACCTAAAAAATATAGCAGTGTGCCCAGAGCCGAGTCACTCTCAAGATAATCTTAGTCGTGCTATGATCAGTAGAACTCAGTCAGTTAAAGAATTCAAAACCCTCAGACAGTTATAGAACTTAAGAAATCTCAGTAATCTAAGTATCGTTATCATTCCAGCTCCAGTTCAGTACTCAGTTTAGATCTCAGCAGCATTCAAGAAATCAATTCAGAACTTAGTATCATTCAATTAGATAATAGATTAGTAGTATACCATCAGATAATGGAACCAAGTGTACTCAGTCAGCTCAGTCAAGTAAGAAACTCAGTAACAGCGTCAGTTCAGTTCAAGTACAAGTTCTAAGAATCAGTTCAAAGTTTTTCAGTTGGGAGTAGGATCTAGCACCAAGCGAGTGCAGGGATGGCGGCTCCCCGTCAGAGAGGTAGAGTCATTAGGAGTAATCCCTAAACTCCATAACTGCGTAGCCAACGCAAGATGTAGGAGTCACCCATCATAAAAAGGCTTGTCACCCATCAGAGAGGCTTGACTATTATACTGCCTTAGGCTTGACTTTCTATGAGGGTCACCTATCAATAGGCTTGACCAGAGAGGTATTTACCCGTGGCCTGGTATTGACATCCTTCCAGCTAGGGTTGCAGGTTGGACCCTAATAGTTCAGATTTGGGGTATGTCAGTTAAGTTAGAACTCCCACAGTTATAGTTTTAGTATCAGTCTTCAGAGTAGAACTATGAAATTAGGACTGTCCAATACAGTCATCAGTCTCAGTAAGAAACTCAGATAATTCCATAGATTCATAGACCACCTACTAGATAGGGTTGGTCTAACATAAAGTTATTCAATATCAGTACTTATAGAGGTCACCCATCAGATAGGCTTGATCTCAGTCTCAGATTCACTTGAGTATTCTCAATATCAGTTCCAGAGATCACCCATTAGTTAGGCCTGATCTTAAGCTTAGTCACTCTTAATCATTATTAGAAGATTTAGACTGTCAGATATAGTCGCTCAGTTTCAGTTATTTATGCATATATGTATTCTCACATTCAAATCAGTTAGCATTGTTCATGCATATAAACCGTTTGCATTTTTCCTACCTCACTCGAATACTTAGTACATTCAGACGTACTGACACATTCTCGCTATGGTGTCTTATTTTACGCTATAGGATAAGAGGCATGAGTTCTAGAGTAGCAGTAGCATTGTAGATTTTAGGTGTCAGAGTTAGAAGTGAGTCCTCATCCTTCGAGGATATGATTATTTCTCTATCTTCTCATTTATTAGTTCATTTATCGAAGTTAGTTGGGGACATATCCTATCAGCTCCTTATTTAGATTACTTAGACAGTAGAGGCTTTCAGACTAGACCAAGACTAGATTACAGACTAGATTTAGACTTTAGTATTTTAGTTCTATTTTGGTATTGTGATACCTCTTTATTTAGACATTTTTATTACTCAGATTATGTTCAGTATTGAACCTTATGGACTTCAGTTTATGTTTTCGTATTTATATTTATATATTATGCAGTGTACAGGTACAAATATCTGTCATAAGTCAGCTTGTGGTCCTTCAAAGTCATGAGCACTATGTAGCATTCCGGTTTAGATAATCCGGGCATTACAAACTTAGTATCAGAGCCTAAGATTCAATAAAGTCTTAGGAAGTCTGAAAGACGCATCCAGTAGAGTCTTGTACATGGGTGTATTGCATGCCATATTTATGTACAGGAGGATATAAGATATTTTACGAACAATTTCCCTTCTTTTAGTATTCATGTCGTGCCAGTGAGCAAAAATCTCAACTTAAACTCTCATCTAATCCTTATTCCTCTTCTATTTGCAGAACATGCCTCCCGGTAGAGATAATGCCTGTTGGAATAACAATTAGCTACCTCTGCCCATAGATTCTCTGAATGAGAATGTGTCACATGCAGAGTTCCGAGCAGCTTTTCAGGTGCTAGCCCAAGCTGTGACCGCTAGTGTTCAGGGAAACCATCAGGATGCAGCCTTACCTTAGCAAGATGGGGATTCATCCATAGCTAGGATTAGAAATTTTATGAGAATGAACCCGGCAGAATTCTTTAGGTCAGTAGTAGGTGAGGACCCATAACTTTATCTAGAAGAGGTAAATAAGATCACCCAGATTATACATGTATCAGAGGAAGAGAGTGTGGAATTAGTGTCCTATAGGCTGAAAGATATTGCTCATGATTGGGTAGTGTTGTGGAAGAAGAGTAGAGGGAAAGATGCAACTTCGATGACTTGGAAGATATTTCATGATGCCTTCTTAGATAAGTTTTTCCCGCTAGAGATGAGAGAAGCTAAGGTAAAAGAGTTTATGAACCTAAGACAAGGCTCCATGATAGTGAAGGAGTGTTGTCTTATGTTTAACCAGTTAGCTAAGTATGCTCCTGACTTGATAGCTGACCCTAGAGCGAGTATGAGTAAGTTTGTCACTAGTGTATCCAGGTTGGTATTGAAGAAGTGTAGAACTGCTATGCTCAATAGAGATATGGATCTTGCTAGGTTAATGATGCATGCCCAGCAGATAGAGGTAGATAAATCTAAGAAGAGGGAGAGATCTAATAAAAGATTCAAAACAGGTAGTTACAACTTTTCTCAAGTTGGGTCACAGGGTGGTAATTGTTCTCAACATAGTCAAAAGACTTCAATACCAGATCCAACCTCAGCTAGTGTACCTGCACCAAATTTTGGAGATGTCAGTCATAATGGGGCACCAGGATCTAAAGCCCGGAGTAGTGTTAGAACTGAGCGCACTTATCCGCTTTATGGAGAGTATGGCAAGAACCATCTAGGTACATACAGAGACAATAGTCAGGTATGTTTTTGATATGGTAAGCCAGGTCACAAAGTGCTGGAGTGTAGAGTGTTAGCTTAGAAAGGTATAAATTCACGTCAGCAGGGCGCCACTCCTAGTACCAATAGTGGTCAGCGTTAGAACTGACTCTATTCACTTCAGAATCATCATGATCCAGAAAGTTTTCCTGACATAGATTTGGGTACATATGAATCTTTTATCTTTATGATATGCATTAGTTTTAGACTCTCGAGGTTCAGTCATGATCCAGTTTATAGATGCCCTTTGCATCGCCCTAGTGTATCAGTAAAGTAAGACTTCTTAGAGGGACATAAGTCCCAAAGAGGAGATACCCCATAATTTCTTCATGCTTTTATGTCTTTAAACCCATTGAATTGCATGTCCAAATATTTCTCACAAAGCTAGTATCAGTTATCAGTACATATTTATTCAAGTATTTAAGAGTCAGTTCAGTCAAGTATTCATGCATTAGATATGCATGCTTAGTAGTAGAAGCTCAGTTTACCAGTGTATCCAGTTATGCATTCATGAGAACTGATCAGTCATGTATTTCATGCATCAGGTATGCATGCTCAGTATAAAAATTCTGTCAAATAGTCATGCATCAGATATGCATGTTCAGTATGAATTTTCAGCATGTCAGTAATTCTATCCATATAGTAATGTTTCAAAAATTCACATCCTTTAAGTAAGTTCAGTCTATCAGTATTCTCAGTCTATCAAGTTTCATTTGGGGATGAATGATTCCAAGGGGGAGATAATGTAACACCCCACATTTCAGACTAGAATGAAAATTCATCATTCATATGCGTAGATATTCCAAAAGCCTCAAATCCTATGTAACTTTAGTGTGTTAATTAATTATGTAGTGTGGGATTCTATTTGAGCATGAATTTAGATCATAGAGGTCCCAACTCAAGGACAAGTTGAAAGCTTTCCTATAGTTCAAGTTTTAGTGAGCATAAAAACTTGGGTCAAGTTCAATCAAACATAACTCCTTGTATATATAAAATTAGAGGACATACTATATTTTAAATGAAATATCTTTGAATTAGATTTCCAATGATAACAATTTCGTCCAAATCCGATATCGGAGCAAAAGGTTATGCTCATTTTACTCCAGCATGTCAGCCTGGAAAACTGAGTGACGACATTCGTGATAACTTATCACAAGTGTGATGACTTATCACAAACGTCGTTAGCCTTAGGTGGAATCCAGCCCCCAGTGATGACATTTCTCATAAGTTATCACAAGTGTGATGACTTATCACGAAGTTTGTCAGCCTTAGGCAGAGATCCATCAATTCTAGCCCCTCAGTGACGACATTTGTGACAACTTATCACAAGTCTAACAACCTATCGCAAATTTCGTCATCCTTAGATTTTCAGCAATTGGGAATCGGTTTATTAAGGGTAGTTTGGTCTTTTTCCTTCACCTTCCACGACTTAAAACCCTCAAGGGACGTAACTTTCTCCTATTTTTCTTTAGTTATTCATCTCAAAACCCTCTCTTACACTCTAAACCACGAGATTAGGGTTTTTATTAAAATCATCTCCCAAAAGAAAGATTCAAGGCCTTTTTCCAAGATAATCAAGAATTAAGTTTCCCAATTGAAGAACTCTCCAACAACTCATCAAAATTTCCTTTCTAAGGTATGCGTAGTGTTCATCCAAGAATCCCTTTCATCCATGGAGCTCAAGAATCATGTTTTAAATTATAAACTATGATTTTTTTCTTGTGTTATGACTATATTCATGTTGATAATTGTTTTTTGGATTCAAGGTTGCATCTTGATGTGTTTTTTATGAAGCATGTGAGTAGGTTAGTTGAAACCCATGAATTTTGGATGGATTAAGATTGTCAAATTGATAAGTACATCTATGCACAAAGTTGTGCATGTAAGGTGTTTGATAAAATCCCAAGAATGATAGAATCCATGTTTTTATGACTTAATAGTGGTTAAATAACAAGTCCACATTCTATTCCTTATTACTCAACATGAATTCCATGATAATTATTGTGTATTGTTGTTGTGATATGGAATGTCCATGATATTGAGGTATGCAACTATACCCAAGTTATATGTATTCCCTTTCATGTATAAGTTGTTGAGAACCATGTGTAGTATGAAATCCCCTACTTATGGTATTATGAATTGTGGATGTTATTCCTCTGATCAAGAAGTATCATGTGTGTCAGTTTCCTTCCATCGAGTCCTGGGGGTACTCGTACCCAAAAAATATAGTTGTATGCCTAAAGTCGAGTCAGTCTCAAGATAATCTTAGTCGTGCTATGATCAGTAAAACTCAGTCAATTATAGAATTCAGAACTCTCATATAGTTATAGAACTTAAGAAATCTCAGTAATATAAGTATCATTATCATTCTAACTTCTGTTTAGTACTCAACTCAGATCTCAGTAGAATTTAAGAAATCAATTCAAGACTTAGTATCATTCAGTCAGATAATGGATTCAGTAGTATTCCATCAGATCATGTAACCAAGTGAACTCAGTCAGCTCATTCAAGTAAGAAAATCTGTAACACCTTCAGTTCAGTTCAAGTATAATTCTAAGAATCAGTTCAGAGTCTCTCAGTTGGGAGTAGGAGCTTGCACCAAGTGAGTGCAGGGATGACAACTCCTCGTCAGAGAGGCAGAGTCTCTAGGAGCAATCTCTGAACTACAGAACTACGTAGCAAGCTCAGGATGTAGGAGTCACCCATTAAAAAAAGTTTTGTCACCCGTCAGAGAGGCTTGACTATTATACTGCCTTAGGCTTGACTTCCTACGAGGGTCACCCATCAAATAGGCTTGACCAAAATGGTCTTTACCCGTGGCACGGTATTGATACCCTTCTAGTTGGAGTTACAGTTTGGACCCCACTAGTTCAAATTCGGGGCATGTTGGTTAAGTGATAACCCTCACAGTTACAATTTCAGTATCAGTCTTTAGAGTAGAACTCAAAAATTAGGACTGTTAGATATAGTCATCAATCTTAGTAAGAAACTCAGATAGTTCCATAGATTTATAGACTGCCCGCTAGATAGGCTTGTTCTAACATAAAGTTATTTAGTATCAGTACCTACAAAGGTCACCCATCAGATAGGCATGATCTCAGTCTCAAATTCAGTTGGGTATTCTCAATATCAGTTCCAGAGATCACCTATTTGTTAGGCCTGATCTCAAGCTTAATTACTCTTAATAATTATTAAAAGATTTAGTCTGTCAGATTCCTTCGCTCGGTTTTAGTTACTTATGCATATATGTATTCTCACGTTCATATCAGTCAGCATTGTTTATGCATATAAGCCCTTTACATTTAGCCTACCTCATTCGTATACTTAGTACATTCAGACATAGTGTTAGATTCATGCTATGGTGTTTTATTTTACCCCATAGGTTCAGAGGCAGGAGTGCTAGAGCAGTAGTAGCATTGCAGATTTCAGTAGTCTGAGCTAGAAGTAAGTCTTCATCCTTTGAGGACATAATTATTTCTCTATCCTCTTATTGATTAGTTCATTAGTTAGAGTTAGTTGGGTACATATCCCATCAACTCCTTATTTATATCATTCAGACAGTAGAGGCTTTCAGAATAGACGCAAACTAGATTATAGACTAGATTCAGACTTTAGTATTTCAGTTCTGTTTTGGTATTGTGATACCTCTTTATTCAGATATTCTTATTACTTAGATTATGTTCAGTATTGAACCTTATGGACTTTAGTTCTTATTTTTGCATTTATATTTATATATTATGTAGTGTACAGGTATAAATATTTATCATGGATTAGCTTGTGGTCCTTTGGGGTCATGAGCATCGTGTAGTATTCTGGTTTAGATAATCGGGGCATTATATATACACAGGTTGAGACCTTGATCTCAGTATTGTAGAGGTTTAAAAAGGCTATTATATATACCATTACAGATATTATTAGGATTCCACCCTATATTTGAACACATAAAATTTAGCTGGAATCACAGTGTATGCCTAGCATTGAGCATCAACATCTTTTGAATTCACCTATGCAAGAGATGGAGAAGAAGGAAATCATTGATTGGTTAGATGTAGATGTGTTCTACCCTATTACTAAAAGCAAGTGCGTAAGCCAATTCAGTGTACACCGAAGAAGGGTGGGATCACTATGGTCCCAAATGAAAAAAATGAGTTAGTGCCCATGAGACCAGTCACAAGATGGAGAGTTTGTATAGATTATTGGAAGCTGAATACTTAGACACACAAGGATCACTTTCTTATACCATTCATAGACCAAATGTTACATCATTTTTCAGGCAGAGGATGGTATTATTTTATGGATGATTACTCGGGGTATTATTAGATCTTTGTTTCCCCCAAACACTAATAAAAACAAACTTTTACATATCCATATGGTACATTCACATTCAAGAGGATGTTTTTCAAACGTTGTAATTCTCCCATCACCTTTCAGCATTGTATGATATCTATCTTTTCTGATATGGTGCTGGACACTATTGAGGTCTTTATTTGTTATTTTTTAGTTGTGGGTAACTCTTTTGATGACTTTTTGTCCCATTTAGAAAATGCACTTAAGAGATGTGAGTATTAGAACTTGATGTTGAATTAAGAGAAGTGTCACTTCATGGTGAAAAAATGTATAGTTTTGGGTCATAAGATCTCGAAGAAAGGTATAGATGTTAGCTGAGCTAAAATTATGGTGATTTGAAAATTGCTTCCACCGATCTCGTCAAAAGTATTCTGAGTTTATTGGGTCATGTAGGGATCTATAGGCAGTTCATCAAGGACTTCTCCAAAATTTCAAATCCATTGTACAAGTTATTTGTGAAGAAAGCAAAGTTTGTGTTTAATGATACTTGTCTTAAGGTTTTATAGTGCCTAAAAGAGAGGTTGATTTCTGATCCTATCATTATGTATCCAAATTGGTATCTTTCGTTTGAGGTGATGTGTGACGCTAGTAGTGTAGCCCTAGGAGCTATCCTAGGCCAAAGATGTGACAAAATACATTATCCCATCTATTATGCAAGTAAAGCACATAACCCTGTACAGAAAAATTTTATGGTGACTGAGCAGGAGTTACTTTCGGTGGTGTAATGACACTTTAGGTCATTTTCTATATTTATTATTATTTTCTCCATGAGATCTTTCTCATAGCTACCTTAAATTATTTATGACTTTCTAGGACTGATAGTTCAGTTATCGAGCAATTTGTTTGATTTTTAGAGTTAATTCCTTATTTTGAAATCTTTTCTGGTTCAACTTGGCTATCGGACAAAAACTTCAGTCAAATAATCTCGTATGCCAATTTTGTCTATTCCAACAACTTAAAAATTTTAATTTTACGCTAGGTGGACCTTAGTTTTGGGTACCGAGACACCCGGGCTCATTTTGAGATATTGGTCAAAAGTTAAGAAAATGGTAAGTTAGGTGTGGGACCCACTTTTCATTGAAATGACCTCAAATGTAAGTTTTGACTATGTCATTGAGTCTGGAACATCGAATTTGATAGCGTAGTATAGTTTATTTTTTAATGGGATTCTAAATGAATCTCGAGGGGTTGGCGAAGACTTGGAAATTTCTAAGTATTAGCTGGTGTTGGTGCACTCGCATTTGCAAGTCCTTGATGTCTTATTTATGTATGCATCACAATATTTATATAGTCGGATACTAAGTATCACATAAGCGATAGGGTAACCTGCTTGCGAGTATCTCGTATGCTATCGACAGATCTCAAATGCGTACTTGTGCACCTTAGAAGGCTATAAATCTCCCTTCAGCCCATTTTTCACCATTTCTCATCCATTCCTAAGATATTAAAGCCCTAAAAATTGGGAAAGCTTAGGAATAGCATTGTGAGTAATTTTGAGAGCTTTGATAAATGTTAATTATGCAATTGTCCTTCAAATTTGAGATAATATTCCTTCATTTTCATAGTTTATTTTCCCATTCTCATATAAAAATCCGAAAAGCTTGGTGACTTGTTTTTGTTCACCAATATATCTCATAATTCACCCATTTTTTTGGGTAAATATTTCTTGAGCATAGAGGGACGTTGAGTTAGTTTTGGAAATGAGATTTTCGTAAACGGGTTCGACATGAGATTTTTGTGTGATTTTGGATCCAAATAACAATAGTGAAATATGGGTATCATTGTTATTTTATTGATGATCATATTTTAATTTTGATAGCATGGAACCTTGAGAAAGCTTCTCAAAAGAGAAAATTGGTGATTTAGCAAATATTTTGAGTTTTCTTTAGCGTCCAGGTAGGCTAGGTTTTCCTCCCATAGAGATTGAGATATTTCATGGTATACTTATAATGTTATATTAGATTTGAAATTGGGTTTAGGTATTGGTGATACAAATGATATTACTTGGGTTAGTTAGATCGTTTAGGCTATCCAAAAATTGTAATTTGGACATAGTTGGCTTAGTTGCTTAGTTACTTAGTAGAATTTTAATCTTAGGGCTAACTAAGACTGCTTAACATCTAAAATTTGATTTAGATACCTTAGTCTAGTCCGGGGTAGAGTTATCTCATAAAGGATTTAGGGATTAAAAATGGGACCCTTTGGCTCGCGTTAAGCCAAGACTTGAACTAGTTTTAGTAAACCTTTATACAATCATTACACATTTAGAAATTCTTATTATGGGGCTTGATGAGACTAGATACTTAATATTCATGGTGATTTGATATTAGAAGTTGATGCTAATTATAGTAAAACCCGATAGTTATGATATTGCTGATATAAATATCGATTCAAGTTTGGCTATAGATTTTGATATTAATGTTATATGTATCAGTTCTAGTTTAAAAATTTATTAAGATATTGATTATATATATACCAGTTCGAGTTCAGCTATTGGTTATGATATTGAGAATATAAACACTTGTTCAAGTTTGATACAGAGAGTGGTTCTCATTGGGATATATTGTGGATAGGTTCTCATTTATATCATAAAGTATGGAAAATTGTGGTTTCTCGGGCATATGTGTTATATTTTTCCTTGATTGTACGCTCCAGGATTATGGGAGCTTGTGTTGGGTTATTTACTTTTCTGTATTTATTATCTTGTGGAGGCCAATCTTGTAGTTATAATCACATGATCTTTATGTTTTGTTTTGATTCGTGTATTTAACTATGTACAACAAAGTCAGAGTTACTTCTAGGTTAGTCATTTACTTTGACTTAGTTATGTTTTTTCATATTTTATCGTATTTATATTATGATTTAGCTCAGTCGACCGATGATGCCTACTGAATACCCATGTTTTTTGTACTCATACTATACTCTAGTACCTTTTTTGTACAGATCCAAGTTCTAGTTATCGTCGGTATTTGACAATCGTGTTATGTTGGATTTCGGAGATAAGGTGAGTTATTTGAGTCGGAGTTACCCCTTTTACTTCTATTTATCTATGTGTAGTCTTTTGTTTCGAGATAGATTGTATTGACTATTCTAGAACTTATGATGTTATAGTACCTCTTGTACTTACTCTACTAGGTCAATGGATGGTTTTCTATGTGTGGCTACCCTTTAGACTATTCCTATTGCCTTGCTTATTTATGAGTTATATTGTTTATTTTGCCTTTTAGGGTATTTCCCACCAAGTTAACCCATTAGAATTAGCTCCATGCTATGGTTCGTCTTAACTATTGGTGGGATATAATAAGTGTCATCATGACTCATAAATCGGATCATGAAAAATTATTATCAGAATCTAGGTTTCATCAGTATTGTTGGTACAAGAGCAAGTGTCTAGTACAGTCCCACAAATCAGAATGACGACATCAGTTTCTTATCTTTGGGAGTTTATTGGACCTTCTTAGGATTTTTTTCTTCTTTCAGTTATTTCGTGCTATGTGTCTGAGTTGGTTTCTAAGGCATTCTTTTTCTTTTACTCTTTCGTAGATGGCTAGGACAGTGCTACAACTGCACGAAATGAGGGTCCTATGATCGAACCTAGGGATCCTGTCACTATTCTTAGATGACCTAGAGGTCGTGGACAGCCTCTGTAGGGGCTATGATAGGAGGACTTCACCATACCCTATTCTCACTCTTGAGCTAGAGGTTCTTCCAACCCAGCCAGTGGTGGCCAGGGACCAAACTACACTTCACCGAGATTTATTTTTTATTCAATGATTGGGAATTCTTTGGTTCAGCATTTACAGTTGGTTGCTGGTTCACAATGTGGTATTGCACAAGATACATATTAGAGTGCTACTAAGGTAGGGGTATGTGGCTCCTAAAGTTAAGGTCCCTCCTGCGATGGTAGTTGCTCAATCGGTAGTTGCTGCTCTAGTGGTTTCCCAGCCTGCTGTGTCTGTTGAGGAGCAGAGGATATTTGTTAAATTCTTGATATTGGCTTTGCCTAGGTTTTCTGATGCATTAGGCGAGGATCCATATGAATTTCTAATTGCTTGTGAGGAAGGTTCCATAATTTGGGCCTATTTGAGACACGTGGTGTGGATTTTAACTAATTGTTTTTCTGTCTAAAAGCCTCTACTCATATGAGTTGTTGGGACATGACCCCAACTAACTCCAAGTGACTAATACTAAAAGAATATTGAAAGTAAATATTGAAAGCTAATCCTCCAATGATGAGGGCTTGCTAAATACTACTGCTGAATGTGGTACTATATCGTACTAAGAAAGATTTGGATGATGAGCATCAAAACCTATATTATAAAAAAATATAACGCAGGAATGAATGTACTGAGTATGTGACATGGAAAAATTAACTTATATTAAATGAACATGAATGCATAAAACATGGTAAAATAATGCAATACCAAGTATAAACATGTATTGAATGGAAATTGAACAACTGAATATAAGGTCATACAAAATTTGAAAATGGAAACATAAAATATGGACTGTGGGAGCTAACAATTATCTACATACCGTAATATTAGCTGACCGAGGTCCAATCTGTAACCCCAGTTGGATGGGTGTTCAGTACCTTTCAAAGAATATAAATAGTGGTTGGCGTGGATCCACTAAACTAATTTCCAAAGGACTAGGGTGACAGTCCTCAATAGGCGGGTGACAGTCCTCAATAGGCGGGTGACCCCTTGTAACCTATGGTGTTGTCATAGTTTTTGAACTTATATACTTATACTAAAGGTCTTAGTCCTAACTGATGGGTGATCCTTCATCCCGAGGTTTAATCGGTGCTAGGTACTACTCCCAACTGAATGACACTAAAAACTAATATATGCTTAATATAATTACATTCTAAAAATATCAACAATGGATTATCTGAAGTGCTCAAGAATATGTAAGCTGATGTATGTAGAACTCCTAAATATTTGGTGCTCATAACCCACCACCAATATTAAACTAAAAACTACGAGAAATTTAACATTTTAAGCCCAAAACTCAACAATTTATCAATATAAAGGGAATTCACGATTATGAGTATGGGAAGATTCTATTCTTATTGGAAAACATGTACACATGGTTTAGTTACAAGAGTAAACTGAAGAAATTAAGAAAAACTCATTTTTGTTATGGAACCCTAAACTTGGTAGGGGGATTAAACTTGACAGTTTAAGAAGTCTTATGGACTCAATGGGTGGAAGGAACCCATTGATGAAATCCCACATACCTAGAGATAAAATCCTTGTAGAATTCTTTAGAATTTGTACTTGAAGTTGAGGAACCCTACTTTGTCTTTGGAGAAGAGAGATTGCCCTTTTTTTTCTAAGTGTAAATTGAATTTATGCTTTAATAAGGAATTTAGGGAATTTTCCCCTTATATTCAAGACTTAGGAAAGACTAAAAAACACGGGTTTGGTGTTAAAGAGTGGGACAAGACCAAACAACCATTTTGAAAGCTTTTATAAATTTTCTGAAAATAGTCATAATGGCTCAATTAACAGCTAAAGCCATGACAAGAGGATCGAGGATTCGATTCCTCACTTTTATGATGATGGGTCCATCTAATGACTCATTTAGACTAATAACGAGTTGTATGCTAGACTCATCATCACTAGACTAAAATCTTTTATCCCCCACTGCCATGAAAATGAGTCTTCAGCATGACTCGTTATGTCCTGATAACAATTCATTGTTAGAGTCGTTGTCACTGCTTCTGAATATATCACTGGTGGTTTCATTGCGTTACTATCTTTTGTTTGGATAGCAATATTTTTATTGGCTGAGGAGTATTCTTCTAGCATTACGCTATCCTAGAGCCGGTCGAAATTAGTGTTACTCTTGAAATAATCATTTTTCAGGTTAGTAATTACTGTTTTACTTCCTCTCTCTTCTTAGTTTTATCCCTTAAGTTGGGTAGCCATTTAATAGCAGTTTAGATGTTGGCAAACCTGGAATTTTCCATTGGATTTGCTTTGAGTGTGCGAAAAATAGACCCGAACCTAGAGGGTGTTCTTGTCACCAAGCCTATAGGAATAAAATAAAGGAATTTTAGAAGAAGAAAATTACTAATTACTGCACTCAAAAATAATTATTGTAGAAGTAGCATCTAAAGTAGATCTTGGCCCTAGGATAGTGTTTTCTCTCTCATCCTCAAAAATCCTTCTGAATACTCAAACCAACGAAAATATAACACATAGTGATAATATTTCTGTTATCTTTAATAAAATAGCTAAAATATAAAGTGATTTACAGAATTAGACTATTCCAAAAGAAAGTTTAAATAGAGTCTATAAAACTAGACACTTTGATTTTGTATAAAATTATAATATTAAAACTTCTGAAACTACCGTTGCAATTAATAGAAATATTGAGACTATTAAATTATTAGCAACTGAAGATATAGAAAAAATTACAAGTTCCTTCAGACAGGTCTTGTTCAAGTAGCAGTTAAACAATTATATCGATTAGGGTTAGATGCTCCTATATGTCTAGTTTTAAGAGATAATAGGTTATTAAATTTTTATGATTCATTATAGGCAGTATTACAAAGTAACCTCGCTAATGGCCCGAAATACTTTAATTGTTATCCTAATTATTCTATAGATATTAATGATGAAAATATTATGGATACATTAACTTTAAATTTTAAAACAAAAATATGAATAACAAGATAAATACTAGAAAATAGCAATAATATACAGAGTACATTACAGATTAATGAAAACAACCTTAGCCCGTAAGCATAAAATAGTTTGTAATAAAGGAGCTACCATGCTAATGGAAGCAAATCATAATCATAATAATACCTTTGTCTCAAAAATGATAAAATGGGATGATGTATTAATAAAAGATAATTGGCATTTTGACTCCATAATGGAGCTAGAAATTGAAAAAGAAAATTCAAGCATTGAACAAGTTATACAATATCCAGATAAATCTATTGATTTAAAATTTTTGGGATCTGAATCCTTTAATCAAGCATCTTCAAGTAAAAGATTGTCCTTTTCTAGACCTTCACTTCCTAAAATCTGTAGTAGAAGGGGGAGTAACATAGAAGATATTGAAATAAAATTAAAAGAAGTTGATTTCTCAAAAATAATTCCAAAAGTAGAATATGAATCTACAAATTTAAAAGCTAAAAATATCAATAAGTCCCACAGCTAGTGAAATGCTAGGAGTAGGAAATTCTCTATGCATGATTAGGTCAGATACAATATTCGAACCTGACTTTGAATATTTAGATAAATTATGGACTAGCCCAGAGAATTGTATTAAAAGAGAATGGTATAAACAAAAATATTCATTAAAAGAAAGATATTCTTTTTTGAGAAAAATGGTGCAATGATATGAAAAGATTAAGATGTAATATTGAATTCTTTAAATGGTTCGAAAATAAAGGAAAATTAGATGATAAAAAAGACTCGTTAAACATGATTGTCAATAAATGGTATACTACTAGTAATAAAGAAGTAGAATCAACAATTCCTCCGTTAGAAGAAATTAGCTTATTAGTAGAGGGTAGAATTGTTACTGCCTCACCTTTTAAATTAGATATAGTATATACTAAAGGTGATTCTACAAATAAGGATATAAATAAAATACTCCAAAAAAATAATTATACAAATCAATTATTACATGTAGTATCTAAACAGATTCTCGAAGCCGAGAATAAATCAACTCTTAAAGATAAACCAAGTTCTTCCCATTATGATAAAAAGTTAGAAGCTCATTTAATTTTTAAATTACTAGAATTCTCAAAGGATAAATTTCCTAAATTTGAACAAAAGTTTGAAGTAACCAACAATATTTTAGGAAAAATTAATGAAATATTAAAATCTGAATTAAAAGTCACAAATGACAAGGTTATAAGAACTTTATCAAAAAGGAATGATAATAAAATTAACGAAATTAACAAATTAAGATCTAAATATTCAGTAAAAAGGAATTATTATAAAAAGCCTACATTTTCGGATATCTAGTATGAAGAAAATGAATTTTTATCTCATGCTTCACATTCTGGAAAAGAAATTGCCGAATAGAATATCGATGGATTAGATGAACATCAAATATATAATAAACTACATGAAATGGGAATGGCCATTATGGCATATAAAATTGTCAGGATGTCAGATAAACGAGCAGCGTTTATGATTATATTAGGTTTTACAGGTTCTATAAAATATTGGTGGGTTAATTACCTCAGGGATAATAATAGACAAAGCATTTTAAATGCTACTACTATTACTCAAACTATGAAGAACGAGTCAATAGGACAAACAGTTGAAAATTAAGTCTTAGAAGATGCCACCACAACTTTAATTTATAGTATAGCTAAACATTTTATAGGAGAACCTTGCCTTTTTCAAGATAGAAGTTTAGAAATATTATCAAATTTATCATGTCCAAAGTTAGACGATTTTAGTTGGTATAAAGACATTTTCCTCAACAAAGTCACGGTTAGAGAAGACTGTAATTATGATTATTGGAAAGAAAAATTTATAAGTGGTTTACCAACTTTATTTGCAAAAATGTTTAGAAAAAAAAATTAGAAGGTAGACTTGAAGGAAAAATTCCTTATAGTAATTTAACTTATGGTAATATTATAAGTTTTAAAAATATCACAGGACTAGAATTATGTACAAATATTAAACTTAAGAATCAACTAAAAAGAGATAATAAAATTACTTGAAATGAGCTAGGAAGATTTTGCCAAGATTTTGGTTATATAAAATTATCAACCCCTTCAAAGGAAGCTACCAAAAAGATTAAAAGACAACATAAAAATTATAAAGATAAATTTGAAAAATCTCATTATTATAAAAGATGATTTAAAAAATCTAAAAAGCTTATTAAGGTGAAAATACAACCAATAATGAAACATGTTGGAACTGCGGAAAAACTGCACATAGGGCGAAAGATTGTCGGGTTCCAAATAAAATAAAAGACAACATAAATATGGTAGGATTAAGATACGAGGTTAAAGATAAATTATATTCAATTCTTGATGAAAATGAAAATAGTTCTTCATTTGAAGAAAGTCTTAGTGAAATCAACTTAATGTTACATACAGTTCAGATAGTAATGAACTAACAGACTATTGTAATTGTAGTGGTGCAATTTGCACTTGTGATAGTTATTCTATAAATGTTATCACCAATAATTATAAAGAGAAAGAGGCCTTATTTGACATGATAGATCATCTAGAAGACCCAACTCTTAGGCGAAAATATTTAATAACCTTAAAAAATATTGTTCTTGATCAATAGGTTGATAATAAAGAAATTATTGAACTTTTAAAATGAAAAATGTTCTAAATAAATTTAAAGAACATAATTCTGAAACAACAATACAAGATCTTCAGATAAAATTATTATAAATAAAATAAGAACTTAGGAAAGTTAAGCAAAGACTTAACAATCTAGAAACAGAGACATTTGATGATAAAATATTAAAGGATTTAACTACAAACCAATACCCCAAAGCACATCAGTTTGAGCTTAGTGAAACATCAAGAGTAAATAATGACAATAAAGAAATAGAGTCTCTAGAAGTAGAATCTCCAGAAAAACTTCCTATAAACAAATCATGAATTAATACAATTACTATAGTTAAACCACGAAGTTACCATGTACCAATTACTATAGTTATCAATAAAGATTATAAAATTCATAAGATTGCATTATTTGATATAGGTGTTGATGAAAACTGCATTATAGAAGGATTAATTCCTATAGAGTACCTAGAAAAAGGCACTACATGCTAATTCTCCGCAACAGGGGAAAAATTAAAAATAAATTATAGACTTTACAAAGCCCATATTTGCAATGATGGAGTTTATTTTATTAATGATTTTGTAATAATTAGAGATATTAAGAGAGATTGCCCCTTTTCTAAGTGTAAATTGAATTTGTGATTTAATAAGGAATTTGGTGAATTTCCCCCTTATATTCCAGCCTTAGGAAAGACTAAATGACATGGTTTTGGTGTTAAAGAGTGAGAAAAAACCAAATAATCCTTTTGAAAGCATTTAGAAATTTTCTGAAAATAGTTGTAATGGCTCAATTAATGACTCATTGGGTCTAACCACGAGTCATGGACTGAAGTCATAAATAGAGGATCAAGGATTTGATTCCTCACTGTTATGACGATGGGTCCACCTAATGACTCATTTAGACTAATAATGAATTGTATGCTAGAATCATCATCACTAGACTAAAATCTTTTTTCCCTCACTTTTGTGAAAGTGAGTCTTTATCATGACTCATTATGTCCTGATAACAATTCATTGTTTGAGTCGTCGTCACTGGTAGTTTGACAGAGCCTTTGAAAATTTTTTATAACTTTTACCATAATATCGGATTAAGGTGAGACTAATGGCATTGGAAAGCTAATTTAATTATTTGTCTCTTAGTGGATCTAGAGCTCAAAAAGTTGGGCATTACATAGGGGCAACAATAATAGAACCCTATATCAAGGAAGTTTTAGTATGAGCTATAGTAGCTCCCAATTTAGAGGTAGCAGTTCTCAGGGTAGATACCGTCCACGACTGCCGTATCATCTCAAATTTAGCCTAGTAGACCCATTCAGGTAGTGCCCTAAATTACTGATGGAGGTTCATCTTGTTTTAGTGATCACCTTGGTCAAGGTAGCACTCAGTCTTCGAGGGGCTCATCTTCTAGTTATCAAGTATAGGTAGTTATTCAGGGCCAACTACAACTTTTAGTTTTAGTTCAACTCATGGGGAATGTTATGGTTGTGGGGATTTTGTACTTCACCTGTAAGAGTTCCCTAGTCGTATGGTAGTTGTTACCACAACTAAGAGTGTTCCCCATATTAAAGTAGTTCATCCCTAAGCTAAAGATGGTAAGCATGGTTATAGAGTTGGTCATCAAGGTACTCATAGAGATTATCAAGAAGGTAGATCTGGAGATCAGTCAAAAGCCCAACCAGGTAGTAGGCGTGGCAAGTTGTATGCAGTACCTGCTAGGCCTAAGGCTAAACTTTTGAATGCTATTGACACAAGTACAATTTTAGTATGCCATCGATCGACCTTTGCTTTATTTGATATGGGATCCACTTACTCTTATGTGTCTTCTTATTATGCCTCACAATTAGAGTTATCTTGGGATTTATTATTTTTGCCTTTATGTGTAATTCTCTCATGTGTTATTCATTAGTAGTGGATCGAGTTTTCAAATTATGTATTGGGATGGTTAGAGATATTGATACTCATGTTAATCTTATTATACTAGATATAGTGGATTTTAATGTGATTTTGGGCATGTACTGGTTATCCCATTATCATGCTATTATGGATTATTTTTCCAAGACCATGACCACAGCCATGCCCGGCATACCGTAGATCATGTGGGAGGGAGCTATTAGCCATATGCTGATGTGGATTATTTCTCACGTTCGGGCTAGGATTTGTGAGTCTTATCTCATTTATATTCATGATGTTAGTATGGAGAGTCTATCGCTTACTCTATTCTTGTAGTCCCTGAGTTTCATGATGTTTTCCCTACTGATCTGCTTGGCATTCCTCTTTCCCATAAAGTTGAGTTTGTTATTGATCTTGAGCCTTGCACCCGACCTATTATGATGTCACCTTATCATATCGCTTTCTCAAATAATAAAAACATTGCTATCTAAATCAAAGATAGTTATGCAATGAAACCACTAGAGACATATTCACAAGAAGTCTCCCCAGCCACCCCACAAAAGAAAGAGGAACAACGTACTCCTGATAAAAAGTAATTTGAGATATTAGATTTGCAGGTACTGCCAATAATGGCACTTTATAAATAGTACAAAGGTTTTTGAGTACCATAATTGTTAAAACCTTGTTATACAAATTGGGAATATGTGGAGATAGCTGATCCCCTCAAGACTCGAAGGTATTATAAGTTCTATTAATAGATACTGATTCAATACAAATCGAGCACAAGCTAGCGAATATAAATGATCCCAATAGTATTCAATATTCAAAGTTTATAATCAAAATGATATTAATCCCATTTGAATGTTGTATAGATCACCTACATACACCCTTTCCGCTGTAAAAAATTTACCAACTTTAGACCTATAATTGGTATGATTATAAGGCGGCCTGGTACAACTTTATGTATGTTAGGAAAAAAACTCACTCTTGGTTCATTAAATATTTAGAGTATATGAAGACTGTTGTTATTCTTGAATAGTTCTATGACTGGTAGAACCAGTTTGGAGAAAATAAACAGGTATTGTCAACACAGTTTCAAAAGCAATTTGAAAAGTTTCAGGTAGAGCAGAATATTTCTACACTACCAAAAAATGTTAATGGTGTAAATTATTTATTGCTAAAAGAATTTTATATATTATCTATTGGTCCTTCGATATTCATGAAATTGAAAGGATCAAATATTTAAGCCAAACCATAAAAATTAAAGGATGGAGTCCAATGGACAAGCCAATAACTAGTTCATCCTCACAAAAGGAATCACACCTCTCCAAGGAAGAATTAAAAAGAAGACTCAACGAAGACTTGTCAAATCTAGATAATGAGAATCATTAAAAAAGATAATGGAGTTATTAGATACAGAATCCTCACATGCCAGCGAGCCAAGCAACGGGGACATGCTGGATCTATAAGGAATAATGCAGACATACCTTCTCAACTGAAAGAATGGTGTCCATACCTCTTCAAATTTTGAAAAGCTACTTAATAGACCCTACAAACAAAACGGCGACTAGAAGACAAATGGCATCAATCTTCAAGGAAGAAAAAGCCAAAATCTTCTCAAAGGCATCAAAAGACAAGTTCAATATAAGGTTGAAAAGATAGTTAGAGACACGTGCAGGACAAGTGAATAATCATCAATTACTACTAGATATTTGCAGAATAAATAGCTTGTATTAGTGTATGGATAAATATAAAATAGAGAATGTTTGTTCAATATTAGTCAGAACTTCTTAGTCCTATTTAAGGTTTTCAACTTGTTATAGCAGAGAGCATTTCAAAATTTCGACAACTCAAAAAAACTCTCTATTGTTCACCCATATTTCCCATCTCCCTCTATAAAGTTCTCTCATTTCCATATCAATAAAAAGTTTTTTGTAAGTATAAATTTCTCTATTTCTCTACTATTTTAGCTAATTATGCTTTACATTTATTTTGGTCTTATTTTGTTGTTTTAAAGTTAGTTTTATACTTTAAACTACTTTTAAAGTATAAATAAGTTTAGTTACTTTAAACTATTATATTGCTCCCCGTTTCTCAATTCGTCCCCCAAATGGTATCAGAGCCAAGTTGTCTGAGAGGGAGTATGAGTATGAGTAGGAGCGTCTAAAGTGTTACACTATCCTAGAGCTGGTCAAAATTAGTGTTATTCTTGGAATAATTATTTTTTTGGTTAGTAATTACGATTGTTCATCCTCTATATTCTTAGTTTTATTTCTTTAGTTGGGTAGTTTTTTAATAGCGGTTTAGGAGTTTGCAAACTTGGAATTTTTCGTTGGATTAGTTCTAAGTGTGTGAAAAATAGAGCCGGACCCGGAGGGTGTTCCCGTTGCCAAGCCTATAGGAATAATATAAAGGAATTCTAGAAGAAGAAAATTAGTAATTACTGCACTCAAAAATAATTATTTTAGAAGTAACATCTAAAGTTTATCTTGGTCCTAGGATAGTGTTTTCTCTCTCATCTGCAAAAATCCTTATGAATACTCATACCAACCAAAACATAATAAATAGTATTAATATTTCTTCTATCTCTAGTAAAATATCTAAAATAAAAAGTGATTTACAAAATTGGAATATTCCAAAAGAAAGTTTTAATAGAGTCTATAAAACTGGACTCTTTGATTTTGTAAAAAATTATAATATTAAAACTTCTGAATCTACCATTGCAATTAATAGAAATATTGAGACTATTAAATTATTAGCAGTTGAAGATATTAATAGATATAGAAAAAACTACAAGTTCCTTCACATAGGTCTTGTTCAAGAAGTAGTACCATTACATAGATTAGGTTTAGATATTCCTATATGTCTACTTTTAAGAGATAATAGGATATTAAATTTTTATGATTCATTATTAGCAGTATTACAAAGTAACCTCGCTAATGGCCCGGTATACTTTAATTGTTATCCTAATTTATCTATATCTATTAATGATCAAAATATTATGGATACATTAACTTTAAATTTTAAAACAAAAATATGAATAACAAGATAAATACTAGAAAATAGCAATAATATACAGAGTATATTACAGATTAATGAAAACAACCTTAGCCCGTAAGCCTAAAATAGTTTGTAATAAAGGAGCTACCATGCTAATGGAAGCAAATCATAATCATAATAATACCTTTGTCTCAAAAATGATAAAATGGGATGATGTATTAATAAAAGATAATTGGCATTTTGACTCCATAATGGAGCCAGAAATTGAAAAAGAAAATTCAACCATTGAACAAGTTATACAATATCCAGATAAATCTATTGATTTAAAATTTTTCGGATCTGAATCCTTTAATCAAGCATCTTCAAGTAAAAGATTGTCCTTTTCTAGACCTTCACTTCCTAAAATCTGTAGTAGAAGGGGGAGTAACATAGAAGATATTGAAATAAAATTAAAAGAAGTTGATTTCTCAAAAATAATTCCAAAAGTAGAATATGAATCTACAAATTTAAAAGCTAAAAAATTAATAAGTCCCACTGCTAGTGAAATGCTAGGAGTAAGAAATTACCTATGCATGATTAGGTCAGATGCAATTTCCTTCTTAAATTTCTGGCTCTATTGGTTCGCTGGCATGTGAGGATGTCATATCTAATAATTGTGACCACATAGAATTTTAGTATAATATTAAAGAACTAAAATAAATTTTGTAGGGAAGTTAATGGAAAATTCTAGGTTTGCCAATGTCTAAGTTGCTATTAAGCGACTTCCCAACTTAAGGAATAAAATATCTAATAGACTCAAAAGGTATTGTTCTTGATCAATAGGTTAATTATAAAGAAATTATTGAGCAAATTAATAGTTCAAAGTAATTATACTTAAAGTAATTTATACTTTCAAAGTAGTTCAAAGTATAAAACTAACTTTAAAACAACAAAAAAAGAACAAAATAAATGTAAAGAAAAATTAATTTAAATAGTAGAGAAAAGAGAAAATTATACTTACAAAAACTTTTTATTGATTAAGGAAATGAAAGAGATAGCAGAGGGATATAGGAAATATGGGAATGGTAGAGAGTTTTTCTGAGTTGTGGAAATTTCAAAATGCTCCCTGCTATTACATGTTGAAAGCCTTAAATAGGCCTGAGAAGTGCTAACTAATATTCAATAAACACTATCTATTTTACATCTGTCAATACACTAATACAAGCTATTTATTCTACGCCTATCACTGATGACTATCACTTATTCTGTGCGTGTCTCTAACTATCTTTTTATCCTTATCTTGAACTATCTTTTGATGGATTTGAGAAGATTTTGGCTTTTTCTTCCTTGAAGATTAATGTCATTTGTCTTCTAGTCATCGTTTTATTTGTGGGGTCTATTAAGTAGCTTTTCAAACTTTGAAGAGGTGTAGGCACCTTTCTTTCAGTTGAGAAGGTATGCCTGTAC
The DNA here is from genome assembly GCF_002878395.1 of Capsicum annuum. Lineage (NCBI taxonomy): Eukaryota > Viridiplantae > Streptophyta > Magnoliopsida > Solanales > Solanaceae > Capsicum > Capsicum annuum. The sequence continues at coordinate 66,063,937 of NC_061120.1, forward strand.
TATTCCTTGTACATCCAGTATGTCCCTGTTGCTTCCGTATCTAATAACTCCATTATCAGTTTCGAATGATTCTCATTATCTAGATTTGACAAGGCTTCTTTGAGTCTTCTTTTTAGTTTTTTATTGGAGAGGTACGATTCCTTTTGTGAGGATAAACTAGTTGCTGACATCTCCATTGGACTCCATTGGAAATTTAAGAATGCTCCCGGATATTACATGTTGAAAGACTTAAATAGGCTTGAGAAGTGATAACTAATATTAAATAAACACTATCTATTATACATATGTCAATACACTAATATAAGCTAGTTAGTCTACGCCTATTTAGGAGTAGCTAATGACTATCACTGGTTCTATATGTGTCTCTGACTATCTTTTCATCCTTATCTTGAAATTGTCTTTTGATGGCTTCGAGAAGAATTTGGATTTTTCTTCCTTGAAGATTAATGTCATTTGTCTTCTAGTCACCATTTTATTTGTGGGGTCTATTAAGTAGCTTTTCAAATTTTAAGGGGTATGGGCACCTTTCTTCCAGTTGAGAAGGTATGCTTGCGCTATTCCTTGTGCATCTAGCATGTCCCTGTTGCTATCGTATCTAATAACTCCATTATCTGTTTTGAATGATTCTCATTATCTAGATTTGGCAAGGCTTCTTTTAGTCTTCTTTTTAATTCTTCCTTGGAGAGGTAAGATTCCTTCTGTGAGGATGAACTAGTTATTAACTTCTCCATTGGATTCAATCCTTTAATTTTGATGGTTTTACTTAAATATTTGATCCTTTTAATTTCATGAATATTGAAAGACCAATAGATAATATATGAAATTCTTTTAGCAATTAGAAATTTACACCATTTAACATTTTTTGGTAGTGTAGAAATATTCTGGTCTACCTAAAAATTTTTAAATTGCTTTTGAAACTGTGTTGAAAATAACTGTTTATTTCATCCAAACTGGTCACACCAGTCGTAGAACCATCAGAGAATTACAACAGTCTTAATGTAAGACCCCATAAAATTCGAAGCCTGATCAGCCCTTTATAGCATGAAAGATGTCTCAGACTTAGAAAATTTCAGCCAAGTATTGAAACTTAGTATCATTTTTGACCTCTATAATTCAATCGCTTTATTTTCAATCATTATGACCTTAAAATGTTGATTCATAAATTAATTCATGATCAGGAATGTCAGTAGGTGTTCTTGGACGAGTTTTAAATTTTTTGAACGTCGTTTGAGGCATGTTTTGGACTCCAAAATAGTGGATCAACTCAATCTCGATGCGTTGACTGGGATTTTTACCAGCCTTCAGTGCAAATTTCAGTGAGCCAACGCGATATCCATGCATTGCATTGGCTATCGCATCGACCATAGACATGATGTGGTGCCAACGCGTCACTGGGCATGGTTTCCACTCATTTAATTCAACTTCTAGAGGGGTAATTAAGTCATTTTTTTCCACTCGTAATTAGCCCCAAATCACAAAATTAATCATGCAAAAGAGCAAAATTACTCACTTTCTCTCAAATACTCTCAAGAACAAATCCCTAGGGCATCCAATTTTAAGTTCAAGCTTCAAGAACACACCAACGATTTTCACGAATTTGATTACCAAGGTATGTTAGGTATTCATCCTTGGGTTTCCTGTCACCCTTGGAGTTCAAGAACACTTTTCAAAATCTCATGTTAATAGATTCATGAATTACATATATCAATTGGGTTGTTTTCATGTTCATATTGTTTGTATAGGTTTTAAATTCAATATTTAATTGTAGTTTTCATGAGTATAAGACATCATGTATGAAATTGTTGTAATCCCCATATCACAACCCTTGAATTGTGAATTGATGGTTGTCGTCATGATGCATCAACATGTTATTCATGCCCAAGTAAAATATTATACCTCTTAGATGTTTGACAAAATGCTTAATTGGGTTAATTGTGAATTTGTGATTCATTAGTGACCCTAGTGTTGAACTCATGACATTACTACATCTTTAAAATACTATCATGCTAAAGTTATACCTTGCAAGTGTTCATTAGAATGACTATATGATTGAATAGTGTAATTATGACATGTTAGCATGTATTCCTATTCATGTACAAGTTCATGAATTCCAAGTGCTTGATGAAATATCTCAATGATTGCATTATGAACAGTTGACTATTACCACATTTTCAAGTATTGCCATGTTCTCTTAGTATTAATGCTATCAAGTTCTGGGAGTATTCAATACCTGATAATTTAGTTGTTTACCTAGAATATAATTGCTAGAGGATATTCTCAGTAATGTCATGAATAGTAGAATTCAGTCAGTTATAGAATGATACATATGTTATGAGCTAGAGACCATTTACTAGAAGTCAAGCTCGTGAACTACAAAGACTTCAAGGCGTGTTTATGAAAATGGATGAGGTTGAGATTGTTGAGAACTCTCCCAAGGGAGTGTACGTCTTGAAATGTGGGGGATGACCTTAGGTTCTCAAAAATACACCCCAAGGCTGCCCCAAATAGCCCACACCCGCCACCTCTTCATTAAGGGCAAAGGGGTCCTTTTGCCATCCTCTTTGTAAAGAATATTTAAGGTGTTTCTTTAGATTGGTTCCTTAGTTAGTTCATTCTTGAAAACAATTGTAATATTGAACATCATATTTCCTCTCAAGAAGAGAGTAGACCACCAAACATTTGAAGATCACAAGTGAAAGGTTCCACTTGTGTTATGAAGCAGCTAGAAACGAGAGTGCTTGAGAGAATTGCATTCCTCTTGTGTTCCCGTAAGAACTTGGTTCTTGTTAACTTTTTTGGTAGAGGTTTTAGAGTTTGATACACTCTTTATTTTCTACCTAATAAGTTCTCTTTGTGTCAAGTTATCTATCTCTTTATTTTTCAAGTTAGTGTGTTTGTTGTTCTCGTTTGATGTCTTGTACGTGTGGACTATTTTTATGAGTTTTTGGATTGTTTTGTGCTCTTGTAGATACGGTTTGGTATCACAAAACTTAGTAAACTCAGTCCAATTCAGTCAGTTAATATGATCAGTAATAGTTCAGTCAAGTGTAGAACAGTCTCGTGATCAATTCAGTGCCCTTTTAGTTGGAAGTAGGATTCAACACCGAGTGAACCTAGGGATGAGGGCATTCCTACCTGAATAGGGTTTGAACCTTAGTAGCAGTCCCTGCATTACAGAACTACGTAGCCAGATTAGGGTAAGATATCTTCCTTTCAAGCTAGGGTAGACGCAACCATACATATAAATTATGGTTCTTCCTGCCGGATTAGGGTTTACCTAGCCCTGTTAGTATCCCTTGGCAAGGTGCTAACACCATTCAAACTGGGGTTATAGGTTGGACCCCAATTCAACTTATATCGAGGTATGTCAATTAGATGAACACTCCCTTAGTTACAGTTTTAGTTTCAGACTCAGTATATAACTCAGTTCAGTTCAATAGAATCAGGATTGTTAGAAACAGTCACCTAGTTATCAGTAATTCAGTTATAAAAAATCTCAGATATCAGTCACTCACTTATCAGAACTCAGTATTCAGTTTTAGTATGATCCTAAATACAACATATGTGCATAGTATTGGATACTCAGTATTTACAGTAGGCTCAGTTATCCATGTACTCTCATTCATTCATGTTCACATCATTCTGCCAGTCATCATCTCATGTATATAAACCTATATATATCAACCTACCTTACTTATAATACCATTCCATTCAAAGTACTGACGCATAACTTTTCTTTTGTGGTATGATGTTTTATATCATAGGTTCGGATTCTCGGGCTCCAAATCGTACTTAGAAGTTCAGATTATTAGCAGAAACTACTATGGTGAGTCCTCATATTTTGAGGACTGAGTTATTTTTTAAATATTTTATTAGACTCATTTTATTTAGTTGTTGTAGTTAGTTGGGGACTTATCCCATCAACTCCCCATTCCGACAGTTAGAGGCTTTTAGACTAGAATATTTCAGATAGTTGTTCAATTTTATTTTTAGTAATTCATCAGTATTTCATTATTGGTTTTCAATATTTATGAACTTTAGGGCATTTTAATTATACTTTTGCATTATTACTATTTTTCTATTCAGTATTCATAGTAGGTACCAGTCATGGGTTAGCTTGTAGTCCTTCACGATCGTAAGCATCGTGTGATGTTTGGGGTAAAGACTCAGGGTATTACAAACTTAGTATTAGAACCTAAGGTTCTAAAGAGTCCTACGGAGTCTAAAATTTATGTCAAGTAGAGTCTTGTGCATGGGTGTGTAGTACACCAAACTTATGGATGAGGGGCTATGAGGTATTTATAGGAAAAGTTTTCCTTCTTTTAGTATTCAAGTAGTGCGAGTGAGCATAAGCTCAATTTAGAATTTTTGTTCAATTTAAGTTTCCCTTTTTTTTACATTATATTCCTCCCAAAAAGACTAACGAAAGAAGAATGGGAAACCAGCTAGCACCTTTGCCCATCGAGACAGATCCCCTAGATGAGCATGATTCTCATGTAGAGTTCAGAGAAGCTTTCATCTATCTTGCTCATTCTATGGCAGTCTAGAATGAATGTCCAGCTGCTGTTCAGGCTAACCTAGTGGCCAATATTGCTGCAGCCAAAATTTAGGATTTTACTCAAATGAACCCTCCATCTTTTATAGGGTCTAAGTCCGAAGAAGACCCACAGGAATTCCTTGATATGGTACAGAAAGTCATAGGTATTATGGGGGTAACAGCTAGCAAGAGTTCTGAGTTAGCTGAATATCAGTTACAGTATGTGGCTCACTCATGGTTCAAGCAGTGGAAAGCAGAGAAGGAAGCAGATGCAAGGCCTATAGAATAGGAAGAGTTTGCTACTTCCTTCCTAAATAGGTTCTTCCTATTTGAGTTAAAGGAAGCTAAGGTGTTGGACTTTATTAACTTTAAGTTGGGCAGCATGACAGTGAAGGAGTATTCTCTCAAGTTTACTTAATTAGTCAGATATGCTCCTCATGTGGTAGCCGATAGCTGATCTTAAATGAGTAAGTTTGTGTCAGGGATGTCCGACAGAGTGGTTAAGAAGTGTAGTACCATTATGCTAATTAAAGAGATATACTTAGCTAGATTGATGGTCCATGCTCAGCAGATAGAGGAGAAAATGACTAAAAAGAAGGAGAGGGATAGGTTGATGGTCCACGCTTAATAGATAAAGGATCAAAAGACTAAGCAGAAGGAGAGGGAGAATAAGAAAGCTAGAACAGGAAGCTTCAACTTTGCTCAGCTTAAGTCAAAGGGTGTTAATCATCTCCAATTCCTGAAATCTTCAGTTCCAGCTCCGTCCTCAGCCAGTACTCTAGTGCTCAATTTTAGAAATGGTACTAAGGATAGGGCGCCAGGCTCTAAATCTCAGGGTTATTTCAGAAATGCCCGAACAAATCCTCTTTGCCAGAAGTGTGGTAGGAACTATCAAGGTAGCTGTAAAGCTTGCAGTGAGGTATACTTTAGGTGCGGAAAGCTAGGTCATAAAATTAGAGAGTATCATCAGATAAGTTCCCAGAGTCAGTATAGTTGTCCCATAACTCAGTCTGGTCGCCCATCTCAGTAGGGTACCACTTCTGGTGTGACCAGTGGGTAATGCCCAAATAGACTCTATGTACTTTAGTCCCGATAGGATTAGGAAAATTCTCCTAACATGGTCACTGGTACGTTACAAGTTTATCATTTACATATTTAAGCTTTGCTAGATCTAGGAGCTTTCTTATCCTTTATAACTCTTTATATAGCTGTTGATTTCGGAGTCAGTCCCGAAATCCTAGAAGAGCCCTTCTCAATCTCTACCACAGTAGGTAAATCTATCATAGCCCGGTGGGTATACAGGAACTGTTCGATTATGGTATCTTAGAAAGTAACTTCACCAGACTTAATAGAGTTAGAGATGATGGATTTTGACGTTATTCTCAGCATGGATTGGCTTCATTCATGCAATGCTTCAGTTCACTGCAGAAATAGAAATGTCCATTTTTGGTTCTCGAATCAACCTATCCTAGAATGGAGGGGTAGAACTTCAATACTCAGAGGTCAGCTTATTTCCTACCTTAGAGCAAAAAGGATGATATCTAAGGGGTGTGTCTATCATCTCGTTTGAGTTAAATACTGTAGTTAAGAGACCCCTAACCTTGAGTTAGTTTTAGTAGTATGTGAGTTTCTAGATTTATTTCTCGAAGATCTTCCTGGAGTTCCTCCTAAAAGGGAAATTGATTTCTGAAGAAACCTTCTTCCTAACACTAGCCCATCTCTATTCTGCCATACAAAATAGCTCCAACTATACTTAAATAATTAAAAGAATAGTTGAAAGAGCTCCTAGATAAGGGATTCATCAGGACTAATATCTCCCTGTAGGGTGCACTAGTTCTATTCGTGTACAAGAAAGATGCCTCTCTCAGAATGTGTTATGACTACCATCAGTTGAACAAAGTCACCATTAAGAACAAGTACCTACTTCCCAGAATCGATGACTTGTTTGACCAACTTCAGGGTACCAGTTAATTTTCTAAGGTAGACCTCTGATCAGGCTATCAGCATCTCTGAGTCAGAGAATGTGACATCTCAAAAATAGCTTTTAGAACTCAGTATGGTCACTTTGAATTCCTAGTCATGTTAGTTAGTCTTACCAATGTTCCAGCAGCCTTCATGGAATTGATGAACAGAGTGTTCAAGCAGTACTTGGACATGTTCATCATAGTCTTCATTGATGACATTCTTGTATACTTCCGTAGTGAACATGATCATGCAGACTATCTTAGAATAGTGTTGCAGACCCTCAGAGCCCATTAGTTATTCACCAAATTCAGCAAATACGAATTTTGGCTAAGGTCAGTAGCTTTTCTTGGTCATATAATTTCTGGTGATCGAATTAGAGTTGATTCTTAAGAAACTGAAGTAGTGAGAAACTAGCCCAGACATATCTCTTTGTTAGATATCAGGAGTTTCTTAGTTTTGGCTAGCTATTACTAATGGCTTGTTAAAGGATTTTTGTCTATTGCATCACCCATGGCCAGATTGACTCAGAAAAAGTCAAATTCCTGTGGTCAGATTCTTGTGAGAAGAGTTTTTAGAATTTGTAGACAACTCATTACAACCCTGATTTTGACTTTACCAGATAGTTCAAATGGATTTATTGTGTATTATGATTCTTCTAAAGTTGGTTTAGGGTGTGTTTTAATGCAGAAAGGTTACGTCATAACCTATGCTTCTAGATAGCTTAAACCTTCTGAAAAGAATTACCCTACCCACGATCTTGAGTTAGCAGTTGTAGTGTTTGCCTTAAATATTTGGAGGCATATTTGTATGGGGTGCATGTTGATGTGTTCACAGACCATAAAATTCTGCAGTATGTATTTTCTGATAAAGACTTGAACTTGGGTTAAAAAAGGTAGTTAGAGTTGTTCAAAAACTATGACATGAGTGTTTTGTATCATTCGGGCAAGGCCAATGTAGTGGCTGATGCTCTAAGTAGATTGTCCATGGGTAGTATTTCTTACGTTGAGGATAGTAAGAAGAAGTTATTTTAGGAAGTTTAGCATCTTGCCAGGTTGGGTGTTCTTTTGGTTGATTAAGCTAAAGGCAGCTTGTGGGTGCAAAATAGTTCAGAATCCTCTTTGGTTTCTGAGGTAAAAAAAAGCAAGATAGAGATCCCAGTTTAGTTAAGTTGAAAGAGTCAGTCAGAGATCAGAAAGTAGAGGTTTTATCCCAAGGGGAAGATAGTGTGTTGTGTTGCTAGGGTATACTATGTGTCCCATGTATGGATGGCGTGAGGCAGAGGATTCTTGTAGAAGTGCATGGTGCACGTTACTCAATTCATCCAGGGGCCACTAAGATGTACCATGATTTGTGGAAAGTCTATTGGTTGAGTGGGATAAAGAGAGACATTGCAGAGTTTGTAGCTAAGTGCTCAACATGTTAGTAGGTTAAGATTGAGCATCAAAAGCCTAATGGGTCTATGCAGGAGTTTAGTATTCCCATTTGGAAGTGGGTGGAAGTAAACATGGACTTTGTGACAGGTTTGCCCCGTACTCGTCGCTATCAAGATTTGATTTGGGTCATTGTAGACAGGATGACCAAATCAGCCCATTTCTTGCCAGTTCATACTTATTATTCAGCCAAGGATTACACCAAGCTCTATGTTAGAGTGTTGGTCAGGTTACATAGAGTCCCATTAACCATTATCTAAGGTAGAGGTACGCAGTTCACCTCTCATTTTTGAAAAACCTTCCAAAAGGGTCTTGGTACCCAAGTTTACCTCAATACGGCCTTCTACCCTCAGACAAATGGTCAAGCAGAAAGGACCATTCAAAATCTAGGAGATATTCTTAGAGCATGCATTGTTGACTTTAAGGCATTTGGGATGACCATTTACCTTTGATTGAGTTTGCGTATAATAACATCTATCATTCCAATATTAAGATGGCTCCATTTAAGGCATTTTATGGAAGGAGATGTAGATCTCTCATTGGTTGGTTTGAGGTAGGTGAAGCCACAGTATTAGGGCTTGACTTGGTGTTTGATGCCTTAGAAAAGGTTCAGTTGATCAGGGAATGACTTAAGACAGCTCAGAGCCAACAAAAATTATATGCAGATGTCAGAAGAAAAGATCTCGAGTTTGAGATTAAAGATTTTGTGTATTTAAAAATCTCTCCCATAAAGGGAGTGAAGAGGTTTGGCAAGAGGGGGAAGATTAGTCCCTGATATGTGTCCTTACCAAATTCTTAGTCATTTTGGAAAGGTAGCTTACAAACTTGAGTTGCCTTTAGACTTAGCTTTAGTGCACCCAGTGTTTCACGTTTCCTTGCGAAATAAATACATTGGTAACCCAACATTTGTAGTCCTTATAGAGTGTATAGATGTTCAGAATATCCTCTTTTATGAGAAAGTTCCAGTAGAAATCCTTGATCATCAGGTTCGCAGGCTGAGGAACAAAGAAGTTTCTTTGGTCAAAATTCTTTGGCAAAATCAGTCCATTGAGGGAGCTACTTGGGAAGAAGAAGCATATATATGGACCAAGTATCGTCACCTCTTCTCCGTAAACTTAGATTTATCTCAAGGTAACAGTCTTCCTTAGATTTACTTAGTTCCATGCTCATATTTCCTTTTCAATATTGGTACCAATTTCAGCTTCATAGCATTCTCATATCATGCATATCTCATGAAACAACTCAGCCATGTGTCATGTCTTCAGTATTTAGTCATTCTTCAGTTATGCATATTTAGTATGAAAACTCAATTTATTAGAAGTTTCAGTTATGTAATCATGCTTCAATTATACATGTTCAGTATGTAAACTCAGTCTATCAGTATTCTCAGTTTATTCAGTCTTATTCGAGGATGAATGTTCTCAAAGGGAAGATATTGTATGACCCCATAAAATTCCAAACCCAACTCAGTCCTTTATAATGTGAAAGAGGTCTCAGGCTTAGAAAATTTCATCTAAGTATTGACCCTTAGTCTCATTTTTGGCCTCAATAATTCAATGGCTTTATTTTCAATCATTATGGCCTTTAAATGTCAATTCATAAATTGATTCATGATTAGGGATGCCAGTAGGTGTTCTCAGACGAGTTTTAGATTTTTCAAACATCTTTTGAGGCACGTTTAGGAGTTCAAAATAGTGGATCAATGCGATATTGATGCTTCGTGTTGTCCATCGTGTCGACCAAGATTTTCACCAACCTTCAGTACAAATTCCAGTGAGCCAATGTTATTTTGACACGTTGCATTAGCTATCGCATTGACCATCGATGCGGCGTGGCGCCCAGTGCATTACTGGGCATGATTTTTGCTAATTTAATTCCGCATTCAGAGGGGCAATTAAGTTATTTTCCCCACTACTAATCATCCCCAAAACATGAAATCAATCATCCAAAATATCAAAATCACTCACTTTCTCTCAAATACTCTCAAGAGCAAAACCCTAGGGCATCCAATTTCAAGTTCAAGCTTCAAGAACACACCAACGATTTTCACGAATTTGATTACGAAGGTATGTTGGGTGTTTATCATTGGGTTTTCTTCCACCCTTAGAGTTCAAGAACCCTATTCAAAATCTCAAGTTAATAGTTTCATGAATTACATGTATTAATTGGGCTGTTTTCATGTTCATGTTGTTTGAATGAGTTTTCAATTCAAGATTTAATTGTAGTTTTCATGATTATAATATATCATGTATGAAATTATTGTTATCCCCATGTCACAACCCTTGAACTGTGAATTGATGGTTATAGTCATGATGCATCAACATGTTTTTTATGCCCATGTACAAGATTATGCCTCCTAAGTATTTGACAAAATTCTTAATTGAGTTAATTGTGTATTTGTGATTCATTGGTGACCCTAGTGTTGAACTCATGCCATTACTACATGTTTAAATTACAATCATGCTAAAGTTATGCCTTGCAAGTGTTTATTGGAATGCCTATGTGAATTGAATGGTTAAATTATGACATGTTAGCATGTATTCCTATTCATGTACAAGTTCGTGACTTCCAAGTGCTTGATGAAATGTCTTAATGATTGCATTAGAAGCAATGGACTATTGCCATATTTTCAAGTATTGCCATGTTCTATTAGTCTTTATGCTATTGAGTCCTGGGATTATTCAATACCCGACAATCTAGTTGTTTACCTAGAAGTATAGTAGCTCAGGATAGTCTTAGTAGCATAAAAAATAGTAGAATTTTGTCAATTATAGAACTCAGTGAACTCAGTACAGTTCAGTTAGTCAATATGATCAGTAACAGTTCAGTCAAGCCTAGAACAGTCTAGTGATCAGTTCAGTGTCCTTTCAGTTAGGAGTAGGATTCAGCATCGAGCGAACCCAGGGATGGGGGCATTCCTGCTAGCATAGGGTTTAAAACTTAGTAGTATTCCCTACGTTATAGAACTAAGTAGCCAGTGTAGGGGAAGACGTCTTCTTGGTAGGCTAAGGTTGACGCAACCATACATATATATTATGGGTCTTTCTGCCAGATTAGGGTTTACCTAGCCCTGTTAGTATCCCTTGACAAGGTGATAAAACCCTTCTAACTGGGGTTACAAGTTGGATCCCAACTCAACTTATATTAGAGTATGTCGGTTAGATGAATACCCCTACATATACAAGTTCAGTTTTAGACTTCTTATAGAACTCAATTCAGTTCTACAGAATCAGCACTGTCAAAAATAGTGTAACATCCCAATTATCTGAACTGGAACACTACACGGTTCTCATGGCCCTGAAGGACCACAAGCTAACCCATGACTGATATCTGTACCTATACACTGCATAATATATAGATATAAATATAGAAACATGAACTGAAGGCCATAAGGTTCAATACTGAACATAATCTAAGTAATAAGAATGTCTGAATAAAGAGGTATCATAATACCAAAACAAAATTGAAATACTGAAGTCTGAATCTAGTCTGTAATCTAGTCAGTATCTAGTCTAAAAGCCTCTACTATCTGAATAACCTGAATGAGAAGCTGACGGGATATGTCCCTCACTAACTCTAACTAATGAACTAATCAATGAGAAAACAAAGAAATAATATTGTCCTCGAAGGATGAGGATTCACTTCTAACACTGACTGTTGAAATCTGCAATGCTACTGCTACTCTAGAACTTGTGCCTCTGAACCTATAGCGTAAAATAAAATACCATAGTACGAATACGTCAATACGTCTGAATGTACTGAGTATACTAGTGAGGTAGGCTAAATGCAAAGGGTTTATATGCATGAACAATGTTGACTGATATGAACGTGAGAATACATACATGCATAAGTAACTATAACTGAACTCGTGGTGATACTGACTATTGAGTCTGAATGCTGACAACATGAGTTTACTGATACTAAGATACTGAATAGATAAATAACTATTTCTAACAGTTTAAATTATGAAGAACTGGTCAGATTGACTGTATCTAACAGTCCTTAAACTGAATACTGATAATATAAGGTATGATGACTGACCTAACTGATATAACTGTGATGATCAGCCTAACCAATATAACTGATACTAAGCAACTTTATCTGACAGTCTAAATCTTCTAATAATGATTAAGAGTGACTAAGCTTGAGATCAGGCCTAACTAACAGGTTATCTCTGGAATTGGTATTGAGAATACTCAACTGAATTTGAGACTGAGATCAAGCCTATCTGATGGGTGACCTCTGTAAGTACTGATACTAAATAACTTTATATTAGACCAAGCCTATCTAGTGGGAGGTCTATGAATCTGTGGAACTATCTGAGTTCCTTACTGAGATTGATGACTATATCTGACAGTCCTGATTTCTAAGTTTTACTCTGAAGACTGATACTGAAACTGTAACTGTGGGAGTGCTCACTTAACCGATATGTCCCAAATCTGAAATGGTGGGGTCCAACTTGTAACCCCAGCTGGAAGGTGTCAATACCGTGCCACGAGTAAAGACCTCTCTGGTCAAGCCTATCTAATAGGTGACCCTCGTAGGAAGTCAAGCCTAAGGCAATATAATAGTCAAGCCTCTCTGATGGGTGACTCTTGCATCTTGCACTGGCTATGCATTTCTAGAGTTCAGGGATTGCTCCTAACAACTCTGCCTCTCTGATGGGGAGCCGCCATCCCTGCACTCTCTCGGTGCTAGCTCCTACTCCTAACTAAAAGACTCTGAACTGATTCTTAGAACTTGTACTTGAACTGAGCTGAAGCTATTACTGAGTTTCTTACTTGACTGAGCTGACTGAGTTCACTTGGTTCTGTTATCTGACGGAATACTACTAAATCTATTATCAAACTGAATGATACTAAGTTCTAAATTGATTTCTTGAAACTACTGAGATCTGAGCTGAGTACTAAACTAAAGCTGGAATGATAACGATACTTATATTAATGAGCTTTCTTAAGTTCTATAACTGTCTAAGAGTTCTAAATTCTATAATTGACTAAGTTCTACTGATCATAGCACGACTGAAATTATTTAGAGACTGACTTGACTCTAGGCACACATTTATATTTTTTGGGTACAAGTACTCCAGGAATTGATGGAAGGAAACTGACACATATGATACTTCTTCATCATAGGAATAACATCCATAATTCATAATACCATAAGTAGGGAATTTCATACTATACATAGTTCTCAACACTTTATACATAAAAGGGAATACATATAACATAATTATACTTGCATACCTCAATATCATGGACATTCCATATCACAACAATAACTCATAACAACAACACATATCAATAACATGGAATTCATGTGGAAACATAAGGAATAGAACATGGACTTGTCATTTAAGCATTATTAATTCATAAAAACATGGATTCTATCATTCTTGGCATTTTATCAAACACATTACATGCACAACTTTGGACATAGGTGTACTTATCAATTTGACAATCTTAATCCATCCAAAATTCATGGGTTTCAACTAACCTACTCACACTCTTCATGAAAAACACATCAAGATACAACCTTGAATCCAAACAACAATCATCAACATGAATATAGTCATAACACAAAAAGAAAATCAAAATTTATAATTTAAAACATGATTCTTGAGCTTCATGGATGAAAGGGATCCATGGATAAACACTACGCATACTTTAGAAAGGAAACTTTGATGAGTTGCTGGAGAGTTCTTGGATTAGGAAACTTAATTCTTGATTTTCTCAGAAAAAGGGCTTGAATCTTGCTTTTGGGAGATGATTTTAATAAAAACCCTAATCTTGTGGTTGAAAGTGTAAGAGAGGGTTTTTGAGATGTTCAACTAAAGAAAAATAGGAGAAAGTTACGTCCCTTGAGGGTATTAAGTCGTGGGAGGTGAAGGAAAAAGACTAAAATACTCTTACTAAACTACTTCCCAGTTGCTAAAAATCTAAGGCTGACGACATTTGTGATAGGCCGTCAGACTTGTGATAAGTTGTCACAAATGTCATCACTGGGGGGCTAGAATTTATGAATTTCTACCTGAGGCTGACGACATTCGTGATAAGTCATCACATTTGTGATAACTTATCAGAAATGTCATCACCGGGGGCTAGATTCTGCCTAAGGCTGACGACATTTGTGATAAGTCATCACACTTGTGATAGGTTATCACAAATGTCGTCACTCAGTTTTCCAGTCTGACATGCTGGAGTAAAATGGGTATACATTTTTGATACGATATTGGATTTGGGCGAAATTTGTATTTTTGGGAAGATAATTCAAAGAGATTTCATTTGACATAGAGTAGGTCCTCTAATTCGATATACATAAGGAGTTATGGTCGATTGGAATTGACCCAAGTTTTGACGCTCACTAAAAATTGAATGATAGGAAAGTTTTCAACTTTTCCTTGAGTTAGGGGACCTCTATGATCTTAATTCATGCTTGAATAGATTCCCACACTACATAATTGATTAACACATTAAATTTGCATAGGATTCAAGGCTTTTGGAACATCTACCCATATGAATAATGGATTTTCTTTCTAGTCCGAAATGTGGGGTGTTACAAATAGTCACCTAGTCATTAGTAATTCAGTTATCAGAAATCTCAGATATCAGTCACTCAGTTATTAAAACTCAGTGTTTATTTTAAATATCATCCCGGATACAGTAGATGTGCATAGTATTGCATACTCAATATGTACAATAGTCTCAGTTATCCATGTACTCTCATCCAGTCATGTTTATATCATTCAGTCAGTCATCATCTCATGCATATAAACCCATGTATATCATTCTACCTCATTCAACATATCAGTACATTCAAAGTAATGACACATACCTTATCTTTTGCGCTATGGTATTTCATATCATAGGTTCGACGCTTGGGCTCCAAATCATACTTAGCAGTTCAGATTATTAGCAGCGACTACAGTGGTGAGTCCTTATATTTCGAGGAATGAGTTATTTTTTTAGTATTTTATTACACTCATTTTATTTAGTTGTTGGAGTTAGTTGGGGACTTGTCCCATCAACTCCCCATTTAGACAGTTAGATGCTTTCAGACTAGATTATTTTAGACAGTTGTTCAGTTTTCTTTTTAGTATTACATTTGTATTTTAGTATTGGTTTTCAATGTTTGTGAACCTTATGTCATTTCAGTTATACTTCTGCATTATTATTGTATTACTATTTAGAGCTCACAATAGGTACCAGTAATGGGTTACCTTGTGGTCCTTTGGGATCATAAGAACCATGTGATATCCGGGGTACAGATTCAGGAATTTACACTTCATCTGCTCTAAATATTTCACGAAATAAGAGTGAGTATTGGGCCTAACATACATAAAGTTGTACCAGGCTGCCTTATAATCATACCAATTATAGGTCTGAAGTCGGTAATTTCTCAACAATGAAATGGGTGTATGTAGGTGATCTGCATACCATTTAAATGGGCTTAATATCCTTTTGATTGTAAAATTTGAATATTGAATACTATTGGGATTATGTATATCTGCTAACTTATGCTCCAATGAATCAATATCTGTTAATATGAACTCATAATACTTTTGGATCTTAAAGGGATCATCTGTCTCCATATAGTCCCAATTTGTATAACAAGATTTTAACAATTCTGGTACTCAAAAACCTTCATACTTATTATCAAGTACCATTATCAGTAGTACCTGCAAATCTACTATCTCAAATTGTTTTTCATCAGAATACTCTGTTCCTCTTTCTTTTACGGCGTGGTTGGGGAGACTGTTTTTGAATATTTCTCTGGTGGTTTCGTCGCATAACTATCTTTAGTTTGGATATCAATGTTTTTATTGGCTGAGGAGTATTCTCCTTTAAATATTTGTTTAAGAGGTTGCATCCTAGGTAAACTGGTAATGGATTCTCTTGACGGTAGGGGAATGGTAGGATTTGGCAGGGATAGAAATTCTGCCAGGATTGAAAGCCTATTTTTTGACTTTTATCTTCTTCACGGAAGGGTCTTTTCATTTTTTTTCTTCTGGTTAAAAGGGATGGAATGGAGGCCTCAACCTTGGTCCTGGTGTTCCAAGTCTCATAATTTCCTGTAGAAATTTTTTGAAAAAATATTTTGGGAGAGAATTTCTCCCTTTATTAAAATCAAATTGTTGACGTCTTTTTGTAAAACAGTTTTGGCTATTGTTAAGGAATTTTGAAATTTCATGATACTATAAAATTTTCTTTTTTATAGTGGATTAGTTTTTCTCTAATCCCCATTGGACTGAATTTACTCTAAAAATAGTTTGTTCTTTTATGAAATCACTTTCTTCTTTTGATATATTATTTAGATAAGGGAAAACAATCCTTTTTCCCAAAATAGTTGTGTGGATGCCATCTAGCTCGACAATATAAGGTTGGATTTCTTTTAATTATAAAAGGAAGACCTAATATTATCTCTTTATTAATATCTCTAGTTATTGGAAAATTATTAATAAAACAAACTCCGTCATTGCAAATATGGGCTTTGTGGAGTCTATAATTTATTTTTAATTTTTTCCCTATTGTGGAGAATAAGCGTGTAGTGCCTTTTTCTAGGTATTCCATAGGAATAAATCCTTCTATAATGCAATTTTCATCATTACCTGTATCAAATAATGCAATGTTATGAATTTTATAATCTTTCTTGATAACTATAGTAATTGGTATATGGTAACTTTGTAGTTTAACTATAGTAATTGCATTAATTCCTGATTTATTTATAGAAAGTTTTTCTAGAGATTCTATTTTGAGAGACTTTATTTCATTGTTGTCATTATTTACTCCTGATGTTTCACCAAGATTAAACTGATGTGATTTGGGGTCTTGGTTTGGAGTTAAATCCTTTAATATTTTATTAGCAAGTGACTCTGTTTCTAGATTGTTAATAGTCCTTGCTTAACTTGCCTAAGTTTTTATTTTATGTATAATAATTTTTTCTGAAGATCATGTATTGTTGTTTCAGACTTATGTTCTTTAAATTTATTTAGTACATTTTTCATATTAAATGGTTCAATAAATTCTTTATTATCAACCTGTTGATCAAGAACAATATCTTTTAAGGCTATTGGTGATAAAATTTATAGAATGACAATCACAAGGGAAAATAGCACCGCTATAATTACAATGGTCTATTAATTCACTACTATCTGAACTGTATGCAACATTAAGTTGATTATCATCACTAAGACTTTCTTCAAAAGAAGAAATATTTTCATTTTCATCAAGAATTTAATATAATTTATCTTTAACGTCGTTCTTAATCCTTACATATTTATGTTGTCTTTTCTTTTATTTGGAACCCAATAATCTTTTGCCCTATGTTCAATTTTTCCGAAGTTCCAACATATTTCATTATTGGTTTTATTTTCACCTTAATAAGCTTTTTAGATCTTTTAAATCATCTTTTATAATAATGAGATTTTTCAGATTTATCTTTATAGTTGTTATGTTGTCTTTTAATCTTTTTGGTAGCTTCCTTTGAAGGGGCTGATAATTTTATGTAACCAAAATCTTGGCAAAATCTTCCTAGCACATTTGAGTTATTTTATTATCTCTTTTTAGTTGATTTTTAAATTTAATATCTTTACATAATTCTTGTCTTGTTATATTTATAAAACTTATAACATCACCATAAGCTAAATTACTATAAGGAATTTTCCCTTCAAATCTGTCTTTTAATTTGTTCTATCCTTTTTTGCAAATAAAGTTAGTAAACCACTTATAAATATTTCTTTCCAATAATCATGATTAAAGTATTCGCTAACTATGACTTTGTTGAGGAAAACATCTTTACACTATCTAAAATCGTCTAACTTTGGACATGATAAATTTGATAATATTTCTAAACTTCTATCTTGAAAAAGCTCAGGTTCTCCTATAAAATGTTTAGCTATACTATAAATTTAAAGTAGCGGTGACATCTTCTAAGACTTGATTTTCAACGGTTTGTCCTGTTGACTCATTCTTAATAGTTTGAGTAATAGTAGTAGCATTTAAAATGCATTGTCTATTATTATCTGTGAGGTAATTATCCCACCAATATTTTATAGTACTAATAAAACCTGATGTATTCATAAACATTGCTTGTTTATCTGACATCATGGCAATTTTATATATCGTAATGGCCATTTCCATTTCATACAGTTTATTATATATTTGATGTTCTGCTAATCCATCTATATTCCATTTAGTAATTTCTTTTTCAGAATGTGAAGCATGAGATAAAAATTCATTTTCTTTATACCGGATATCTGAAAATGTGGGCTTTTTATAATAATTCTTTTTACTGAATATTTAGAGATTAATTTGTTAATTTCGTTATTTTCATTATCATTCCTTTCCGATAAAGTTCTTATAACATTCTCAATTGTGACTTTTAATTAAGATTTTATTCTTTCATTAATTTTTCCTAAAATATGGTTGGTTACTTCAAACTTTTTTTCAAATTTAGGAAATTTATTTTTTGAGAATTCTGATAATTTAAAATTTTGATGAGTTTCTAACTTTTTATCATAATGGGAAGAACTTGCTTTATCTTTAAGAGTTGATTTATTCTCGACTTCGAGAATATGTTTAGATACTACATATATTAATTAATTTGTATAATTATTTTGTTGGATATTTTATTATATCCTTATTTGTAGGATCAACTTTAGTATCTTCTATATCTAATTTAAAAGGCGAGGCAGTAACAATTCTACCCTCTACTGGTTAGCTAATTTCTTCTAGCAGAGGAATTGTTGATTCTACTACTTTATTACTAGTAGTATACCATTTATCGACAATCATATTTAACGAGTCCTTTTGATCATCTAATTTCCCTGTAATTTCAAACCATTTAAAAAATTCAATATTAAATCTTAACGTTTTCACATCATCGCACCATTTACTCTAAAAGATTATCTTTCTTTTATTGAATATTTTTGTTTATACCATCTCTTTTAATAGAATTCTCTATTCTAGTCCATAATTTATCTAAATATTCAAAGTCGGGTTCAAATATTACATTTGACCTAATCATGCATAAGGAATTTCTTACTCCTAGCATTTCACTAGTAGTGGGACTTATTGATTTTTAGCTTTTAAATTTGTATATTCATATTCTACTTTTGGAATTGTTTTTGAGAAATCAACTCCTCCTAATTTTCTTTCAATATCTTCTAATGTTACTTCCCCTTCTTCTACAGATTTGGAGATTGAAGTTCTAGAAAAGGACATTCTTTTACTTGAAGATTCTTGATTTAAGGATTGGGATCTTAGAAATTTTAAATCTATAGATCCATTTGGATATTGTATAACTTGTTTGATGTTTGAATTTTCTTCTTCAATATATGGCTCCATTAAAGAGTCGAAATGCGAATTATCTTTTATTAATACATCATCCCATTTTATAATTTTTTGAGACAAATGCATTATTATGATTAAAATTAGCTTCCATAAGCATGGTAGCTCTTTTATTACTAACTATTTTATCCTTAGGGGCTAAGGTTGTTTTCATTAATTTATAATATACTTTATATATCATTGTTATTTCTCTAGTATTGTCACGACACAAAAACGAAGGTTATGATGACACTTGTCGTGGCATACCTTGACAAGTAAGTCTATCATCCAAACTGATACGAAAGAAAAAAAGAGAGAAATATCCCAAGGTAAGGCTTCTAGAATGAAGTCGAACCATATAAATAATCTGAATAGTGCCAAAAAAAAACTTATCCAAAATACCAACCATTCCCAAAACCATGTGTCAATAGTTTATGAACTACTAATACAATCTAGGAGTCAAACACATCAGAAAAATAACCACAAAGGGATAATATTTGTCTCCGAATACTAATAAAGATATAACTACTATAGAAAGATAGAGGTAAACTTCAGACGCTTGAATGTCCAACCTCTCTACCTTGGAAGCTCCAATAATCACCCGAGTCAAGTAAGTTGAGGCGCACTCGAGCTAGGACCTACACTGAAAGGGCATAGCAGGCATGAGTACGGTCCACTTGTACTCAATAGGTATAATAGGACAACCAAGTAAAGTAGTAAATAAAGCATACAAAATATACACTAAGGGAACGTCACCTGCAATCAGAAAATGTCCCACAACGGTAGTCCATACTGCTTGCACTAACTGTTCTAATATATCACATAATATATTGTAATATTACAACAAGATAGAACACAAATATGCATTATATCACATATAACTAGAACAAGAGGTAACAAGCATATACAAAATCAGCAAATACAAGTAAAAGAAGATAAGACAATTACATAAATGACAACACAACATAATATAAACACAATAAAGTAGGTGCAATGTATACGATGATGATGATGATGCACGAGGTCATCATACAACCTCCCGAATCATCATACAATACCTATATTTACCTACGGAGGTAAGCCTACCAATGCAGGACCCATGGGGGATTCGTCAACTGATATATAATCTACATTTATCATATCTTCTTTCCGGCATATCCCTCAGAAAGGTGTTATCAGGTGTTGCCAGTGTTTCTCAGATGTTATCATGGTAGTACAATGTGTCATGAATGAGTATGATATGAAGATGTAATGCTCACAACCAATCACAATGAGTAGCTCCACAACCAACTACATGATATATTTCCACAATCAACCACAATGATACATTTTCATAACCACGTGAGTCAATATCCACTCATTATTTTTGTTTCATCCATGAATTTTCACATGTCTCATATGCCAATAAAGTATGAATATAATCACAATACACCAATGGTACCACATTAAGCATTTTAATAATATAATATAATTATTTACATGTATTCATGGCAATCAATGTCACATAGGACCCCCACACGATCACATATCACATAATATCTCAATTTCGTCAATTATATCACATATAGGCCCCCACACGGGCACAATAAAAAGATAGACATTTTTTAATGATTAGTTCCCACCCTTAACATTCATTTTGTACCATTATTTACTACCCAGCCCAGTCTGAAAGAGTTGAGTCATAACCTACCTCAAAAGTCAAAACCAGTTCGCTACAATTCTAACCCACAACCTTACTTTCATTAAATGATCTTGAACTCTACTAAAAACATCAAATCTCAAATCTATACATCAAAACAAAATCAACGACATCCATATTGACTACTTTTGATTCGGAGTCAAAATGGACCTCCGCAACGGGTTTTAAAAAAAGAAGGGCAAAACCAAAACTTTACTTCAAAAATATATTTCCCATATTTTTAGAAATCTACAGATAAAAACACAAGTCAAATCGAGTCAAAAACGATGTTCAAATTGAAGAAAAACCATTTTTGAGCTTTATCGGGTAAAATCTTTGAAATTCAGATTAAAATCAAGAATCAGAGTTGTTTTGAAGGTTAAATTGATGAAAAACTAGTAATTATAAGATAAAAACATTATTCAAGTAAAAAGGAGTGACATAAGCGTTTAAAATCAAACCCTAAGATTTTTGAGATTTTGACAAATTAATCAAGGAATTATTAAGAAAAGGTGAAATCTTACCTTAAATCCGTAGTAAAATCAAAAAATATATGTTAATCTGTAACAACGATTTAACGAGACTAAAATTGATATTCTTGAGCTGCTGGCGTAGTCCGTTCAGCCATCCATCGCATGAATCAAAAGATATCCCCATAAGTCTAAAATAAGGTTGTCGAAGCCATCAAAAACCATAATATCACATAAATGATAACAAAATGCATCAAAAATCATTCCAATCACTCCCACACCACAAAAATATCCTAATGCAACTACAGGGAGGCGTAAAATAGTCAAATCATATAAAATCAAAAATTTCACATATTTCATCAAAATTTTTAGGTCGTTACATCATCTACCACTGAAAATCTAGTTCGTCCCCGAACTAAGGCGAAAGAAATACCTAAATCAACAAAAAGCTGGGGATAAGAACTCTGCAAATCAAACTCAACCTCCCAAGTAGCCTTATCTATAGGTCGATGTCGCCACTGGGCCTTAACCACAGGGATCACTCTAGAGCACAACTGCTTAACATCCCGAGCCAAATTGAAAACTGGCTCATCAATAAAATACAACCGCTCATCGAACTGAACCGACTCCCAATGAATGACACGAGACTCATCAGAAATATTGCGATGAAGTATAGAAACATGAAAAACTTTATGAAAAACTGATAGATCATAGGGCAAAGCCAACTCATAAGCCATATAACTAATAGTCCGAATAATCTCAAATAGACTAATAAACATGGCGCTAAGCTTGCCCCTCTTCCCAAACCTCATCACACCCTTCATTAGTGAAACTTGAAGAAAAACATGATCACCAACACCAAATCTGAAGGGATGAAGTCTACGATCAGCATAGCACTTCTGCCTACTTTGAGCAGATCTAAGTCTATTCTGAATGACCTGGAATTTATCTAAAAACTCATAAAGCAAGTCCGTATCTCGAGGTCTCACCTCTAAAACATCAAACCAACCCACTAGTGAGCGACAACGCCTAACATACAACATATCAAAATGAGCCATGTCAATACTAAAATGGTAGCTATTATTATATACAAACTTTGCTCAAGTCAAATGCTACTCCCACTGGCCACATAAATCCATCACACAGGCGCAAAGCATATCCTCCAAAACCTAGCTAGTGTGCTCAGACTGACCATCAGTCTGAGGTGAAATATTGTGCTAAGATCAACCCAAGTACCCAACTCATCCTGAAAATTTTTCCAAAAGTGAGATATGGACGCAGAACGTCGATCTGAAACATACTATGCAGACGTACAATCTTACAAATGTTGATACAGGTCAACCTCTCAGCATTGAACAAGAAATGAACTAGAATAAAATAAACTAACTTGGTCAATCGATCCACAATGACTTAAACACTGTCAAGAACCATGAGATGTTCGAGGTAAACTAGTCACAAAGTCCATTGTGATCCATTCCCACTTCCACTCGAGAATGATTAACCTCTGAAGAAATCCACTGGGTCTCATATGCTCGACCTTCACTTGCTGATATCATAGGCAATAAGCCATAAAATTCACTATATCTCACCTCATACCACCCCACCAGTAGAGCTTCCTCAAATTATGATACATCTTAGTCATACGTGGATGGATAAAATATTTGGAAAAATAGGCCTCCTCTAAGATCAACCTAATCCAATCACCCACTCTCAGCATACAAACTCAGCCCCCAATCCTTCAAACTCCATCTGAATCAAGTGAGGCTTCCTTATCCTTCCCACTCAAAACCTTATCTCGAATTAACCTCAATCTAACATTGGCAAACTAATAAGCTCGAATTTTCTATATCAAAGAAAATCTAGCCTCCACAAATGCCAAAATACGCCCAAGTGTCAAAATATTAAGTCTAAGTATCTGGTTAGCTAAGGACTGAACCTTTAAGGACAAATACTTCCCCTGGGTCAAATGATATGCCAAGCTACCCATGCTAGTCGACTTTTGGCTCAAGGCATCCACAATCACACTAGCCTTACCCAAATGGTAGAGAATAGTCAAGTCATCATCCTTAAATAACTCAAGCCAACAAAGCTGCCTTATATAAAATTCTCACTGGGTAAAGAGGTACTGAAGGTTATGATGATCTGAGAAGATCTCACAACAAACTCCATACAAGTAGTACATCCACAACTTCAATGAAAAAACAACTACGCACAACACTAAATCTTGCATAGGATAATTCCTCTCATAAGGCTTCAACTAATGAGATTGATATGCAATAACCTTGCCCTCATGCATTAACACAACACCTAACCTAACACCTGAAGCATCACAAAAGATGGTAAAATCCACACCCTCCTCGGGCAAAGTCAAAATAAGAGCTAAAGTCAATAAATCCTTGAGATTTTGAAAGCTCACCTCACAAGCATCAGACCATTGAAAAGAAATCTTCTTTTGGGTAAACTTGGTCAATGGAGCTGCAATGGATGAAAAACCTTAATAAAATACTGACAAAACCCCCCCAAGCCAACAAAACTCTAAATCTTGATGGTCGAAGTAGGTGTAGGCTAATCACCAACCGCTGGAACCTTGGCTGGATCAACCATAATACCTTCCTTAGTCACCACAGAAAGAAATAGGCTCCAATAAAAACTCACACTTAGAGAACTTAGCATACAACTTCTCATCCCTCAATCTCCAAAGCATAATCTGCGAATGCTCTAAAAGCTCAACCTCACTCTTGTAATAAACCAAGATATCATCTATAAATATAAAATCAAAGGAGTTGAGATACGGTCAAAACACCAGGTTCATCAACTCCATGAACGCGGAAAGGGCATTGGTCAACCCAAAAGACATGACCAAGAACTCATAATGATCATATCGAGTCTGAATAGCTAGTTTTGGAATATTCAAAGCTCTAATCCCCAATTGGTGATAATTGAACCTCACATCAATCTTTGAAAATGCTACAACACCCAAAGCTGATCAGATAAATCATTAATGTGAAGAAGAAAACACTAATTCTTAACCGACAGCTTATTCAACTGTAGATAATCAATACATGACCCATCCCATTTCTTCACAAATAAGATAGACGGACCACAAGGTGAAACACTAGGTCAGATAAATCCCTTATCCAACAACTCCTACAACTGACCCTTCAATTTCTTCAACTCTGCTGGGGCCATCCTACATAGAAGAGTAGAAATGATCTTGGTGCCCGGATCAACATCAATATTGAAATCCATAACTCAATCCGAAGGCATACCAGACAAGTTTATGAGGAACACATCTATAAATTTATGAACAACATGAACAAAATCTAAGAAAGGAGGCAAAACAACACTGGTGTCACAAATATGGTCCAAGTAAGATAAACATCTTGTCTCAACCAATTTATAAGCCTGAAAATAAGATATAATCCTTATAGGACCTAAATGAAGTGCACCCTTCCATGTTATCCTTGGCACCTCTGGTGAAGCTAAAGTCACAGTGTTATCAAAATAATCTCAGATATTGATAAGGAGCCAACCAATCCATACCCAAAATAACATCAAAATCAACCATATCTAATTCAAGTAAATTTACCAAAGTCTCACGCCCGATAAAATTCATAACACAAGATCGGTATGCTCGATCCACCCCTAAAGAATCACCTATCGGGTAGATATACGAATGACATGGCAAGAGGCTCACTACCAAAATCAAAACCCAAGGCAAAATATACACACATAGGAGAAAGTTGATCTAGGATCAAATAACACAGATGTAGGTCTAAAAGAAATAGGGACGATACTTGTAATCACGACATCAGAAGCCTCAGCCTTAGGTCTGGCTGGTATAACATACCACTGACACGACCACCAACTACTTAAGTGGCCGCATGGCCACCCCCACGAGCTCTATTACCTCTACCCCTCGCACCTATGGTAGAAACCCTACCCCTCACCTATGAAATAAGAGTAGCCTGAATTACCTAGTAGGGACAGTCCCTAGTCATATGGACAATTTCATCACACATATAACAACCTCTGTGAACAACCTCAATAGGAAAAGGTACAACTGGGACCAAAAGGCCACCATAAATTGCTGAACTAGAAAATTCCCTACATGAACTCTGTAAGGCCACCACTGTCCTACCATAGTATCCATAAGAACCTCTAAAATCTCTGCCTCGAGAGGTATGACTCCTAAACTCACCAAAATGTCATGGCTTCTTGGCGCCTCCCTAAGATGAACTAAGAATACCCTCTTTCATCTTAGCATAATAGACAATACTCTAAAAAAGAGCCCCAAACACAACTATCTATGACGTATCTAACTAAAAGGAGACATCCAAAACCTTCACAATCTTCTGAATCTTCTCAAACTAGATAAAAATACTTTCATAGAAATATCTAGACAGGGTATGGAAGCATGCCTCATACTCAGCAACTGTCATAGAGCCCTGCTCAAAATGATCAAATACGTCCCATATATGATCTCTCAAACTGAAAGGAATAAATCTCTCTAGGAAAGCATCAGCAAACTAATTTTATGTCATCTCAGGAGAATCAAGAGGTCTATAACTGAAAACTAATCTCCACCAATCTCACTCCATATTTCAACTGATAAGATGTAGTATAAGCTACACCATCCGTGCAAAATGAGTGAAACACAACTTAGAATGCAAGGTTTGAAAGAACTCTGCATGATAAAGAATAAAATAAGAAAAGTTTCCTGAAGACGACCTATATCCTCTCGAAGATGGATATGGACATCTAAGTATCGATCTGCGAGACTCTATTAAATATCCCATTCTTACACCATTGGGACCAATGAAACCTAGCTGCTCTGATACTAATTTTTCACAACCCAAAATGAGGGACATAATGGCACTAGTCGCAGCGTACCTTGAAAAGTAAGCTTATTACCCAAACTGATACATAAGAGAAAAAGAGAGAAATATCCCAAGGTAAGGCTTCTAGAATGAAGTCGAACCATATAAGTAATCACAACAATGCAAAAAGAACTTATCAAAAATACCAATCATGCCTAAAACCAGGTGTCAATAATGTAAGAATTATTAATACAATCTAGGAGTCAAATACATTAGAAAAATAACCACAAAGGGATAATATATGTCTCTGAATACTAATAAAGACATAACTACTATAAAAATATAGAAGTAAACTTTGAAGTATGAATGTCCAACCGCTGCCTTAGAAGCTCTAATAATCACCCGAGTCAAGCAAGTTGAGGTGCACTCCTGCTAAGACCAGCACCGAAAGGGCACAAAAGGCATGAGTACAGTCCACTTATACTCAGTCGGTATCATAGGCTGACCAAGCAAAGTAGTAAATAAAGAATACAAAAAATACACTAAGGGCACGTTACCTGTGATTAAAAAATATCCAACAACGGTATCCCACACCGCTTACACTAGCAGTTCTAATATATCACATATACTGCAACATTATAACAAGATAGAACACAAGTATGTATTATATCACATATAAGTAGAAAAGAGGGAACATGCATATGTAAGATCATCAAATACAAGTAAAAGAAGATAAGACAATTACATAAATGACAATACAACATAATATAAACATAATAAAGTAAGTGCAATGTATATGATGATGATGATGCATGAGGTCATTGCACAATCTCCAGAATCGTTGCACAATCCCTGTATACACCTATGGAGGCAAGCCTCCCAACGTAGGACCCATAAGAGATTCGTCAACCCGTATACAATCCATATATATCATATCTTCTTTTCGACAAGTTCCTCGGAAAGGTGTAAGTGCAATGTATATGATGATAATGATGATTAATGAGTCGTCATAATATAAACACAATACAACATAATATATACACAATAAAGTAAGTGCAATATATATGATGATGTACGAGTTCATCGCACAATCTCTGAGATCATTGGACAATCCTTGTATACACCTACAAAGGCAAGCCTCTCAATCCAGGACCCATGGGAGGTTCGTAAACCCATATACAATCCATATATATCATATCTTCTTTCTGGCACATCCCTCATAAAGATGTTATTAGGTATTGCCAGTGTTTCTCAGATGTTGCCATGGTGATACTAATGTCTCATGAATAAGTATGCTATGAAGATTTAATTCTCACAGCCAATCATAATGAGTATTTTCACAACAAACTGCATGATATATTTCCACAACCGACCATAATGATACATTTTCACAACCACGTGAGCCAATATTCACTTATTATTTTTGTTTCATCCATGAATTTCCACATGTCTCATATGCCAATAAAGTATGAATATAATCACAATACACCAATGGTACCACATTAAGCATTTTAACACAATACAGTTATTCATATGTATTCGAGGCTATCAATGTTACATAAGACCTCACACGGTGACACATATCACATATTATCTTAATTTCAACAATTACATCACATATTGGCCGCAAACAGTCATAATACATAGATAGATATTTTTCATGATTAGTTCCTACCCTTAACAAGTATTTTCAACCATCATTTACTACACAACTCAGTTTGAATGGGTTAAATCATAACCTTTCACAAAAGCCAAAACCGGTTTGCTACACTTCAAAACCACGATCTTAATTTCCACGAATGATCTCGAACTCCACTAAAAACATCAAATCTAAAATCTATGCATCAAAACAAAATCAACGATACCCATATAGACTATTTTTAGTTTGGAGTCAAAACAGACTCCCATAACGGATTTCCAAAACAGAAAGGTAATAACAAAACTTTACTTCAAAAATATGTTCTCCATATTTTTAGGAATCTACAGCTGAAAAACCAAGTCAAATCAAGTCAAAATGAATTTTAAATTGAAGAAAAACTATTTTTGAGCTTTATCGGGTAAAATCTTTGAAATCCTAGTTAAAATCAGAATCAGAGTTTTTTTTAAGGTTAAATTGATGAAACACTAGTAATTATAAGATAAAAATATTATTCAAGTGAAAAGAAGTGAAATAGGTGTTTAAAATCAAGCTCTAAGATTTTTGGGATTTTGAGAAATTAATCAAGGAATTATTAAGAATAAGTGAAGTCCTACCTTAAATCCGTAATAAAACCAAGAAATATATGTTCATCTAGCTTCCCAAGCTCCTACAAACTTTACTTTTAAGATTCCACACTATTTTAAGGTTTAACTCTCAAGAGGCAAGATGAAACATGATCAAAATGGGTCCAAAAAATTGCTTAAATAGTACAGATTTTTTGCACTATTATATCTGAAAAAGCTGATTTTTTCTTAAATCCAATCCAGACTTCGACGGGGCATCTGGGATTTGTTCAGAGTCCAATATAGGTAAACGAACTATGTAAACATACTAAATTCGACGTTTTGGATGTTGATGGCGATATCAAATTTTCAAAAAAATATTTTTCTTGCAAAGTTGACCCCTGAAACTCGAAATCATAATTTTCCAAACCAAGGGTCTAAATGGGATTTAAAAGCCCTAAAATCACACCTAATATGCTAACGCCCTAAAATCTACACTTCTCATCTGTTGGCGAAGTCAAATTTTTTATCCGAGTTTATTTCGATCAAATGTAGATCCCACACCCATATTTCCAATTTTCAACTTTCCGATCAATAGATCGAAATGAGATCGGGTGCACCAGGACCCAAATCAAAGATCTACCCAGACTAAAACGGATATTTCAAAGTTGCTGGCGTAGTCCATTCGGCCATCCGTCGCATGGATCAAAAGATATCCCGATAGTTCTAAAATAAGGCTCTTGAAGCCATCAAAAATCATAATATCGCATAAATGATACCAAAATGCATCAAAAATCATGCCAATAACTCCCACACCCCAAAAATATCATAATTCAACCACGGTGAGGGGTGAAACAGTCAAATCATATAAAATCACAAATTTCACATATTTCATCAAATTTTTTTAGGTCATTACAAGTATTTATCTTACTATTCATATTTTTTTGTTTTAACATTTGAAGTTAATGTATCCATAATATTTTGATCATTAATATCTATAGAAAAATTAGGATAACAATTAAAGTATACCGGGCCATTAGCAAGGTTACTTTATAATACTGCTAATAACGAATCATAAAAATTTAATAATCTATTATCTCTTAAAAGTAGACATATAGGAACATCTAAACCTAATCTATATAATGGTTTAACTGCTACTTGAACAAGACCTATGTGATGGAAATTGTAATTTTTTCTATATCTATAATATCTTCA
Organism: Capsicum annuum; assembly: GCF_002878395.1. Taxonomy (NCBI): domain Eukaryota; kingdom Viridiplantae; phylum Streptophyta; class Magnoliopsida; order Solanales; family Solanaceae; genus Capsicum; species Capsicum annuum. The sequence goes on from NC_061120.1 coordinate 66,093,581, forward strand.
ACTGCTAATAATTTAATAGTCTCAATATTTCTATTAATTGCAATGGTAGATTCAGAAGTTTTAATATTATAATTTTTTACAAAATCAAAGTGTCCAGTTTTATAGACTCTATTAAAACTTTCTTTTGGAATATTTCAATTCTGCAAATCACTTTCTATTTTAGTTATTTTATTAGAGATAGCATAAATATTAACATTATTTATTATGTTTTGGTTGGTTTGAGTATTCATAAGAATTTTTGCAGATGAGAGAGAAAACACTACCCTAGGACCAAGATCTACTTTAGCTATTACTTCCATAATAATTATTTTTGAGTACAGTAATTACTAAATTTCTTCTTCTAAAATTCTTTTATTTTATTCCTATAGGCTTGGCGATGGGAACACCCACTGGGTCTGGCTTTATTTTTTACACACTCAGAGCTAATCTAATGAAAAGTTCCAGGTTTTCTGATTTCTAAGCCGCTATTAAAATGCTACCCAACTTAAGGAATAAAACTATGAATATAAAGGAAGAACAACAGTAATTACTAACTAGAAAAATAATTATTCCAAGAGTAACACTAATTTTGACTGGCTCTAGGACAGCATAACGCTCTAGCCTCTCCTACTCACACTCCCTTCTGGGCAACTTGGCTCTGGTACAAGATGTTTAACATTTTTTAAAAAGGTTTGGAGATATTTAATGTGTTGATCAATATCCTCAAAAAATATTATAATTCATCTATATAAACTATAGATATATGACTATATTGATTGAATATATTATTCATAATATTTTGAAATTCAGATGGAGCACTTTTTAGTCCAAAATGCCTTACATTCCATTCACATTGTCCAAAGGAACATTGAAGGTTATATTATATTCATCTTTTTCTGCAATTAGTATTTGCCAAAATCCTAATTTCATATCAAACTTGCTATAAATATTATCTTTATAAGTCCGACATCCACACCACTATTTTGGGAAAAAGGATAGGTATGCTTGCGCTATTCCCTGTGCATCCAGTATGTCTCTGTTGCTCGGTTCGCTGAAAACATTCTAAAATTTCCACAACTTTGAAAAAATCTCTACCATTCTCCCATATTTACCATCTCCCTCTGTAAAGTTCTACTTTTAAAGTATAAAACTAATTTTAAAATAATTTCTTTGAACTGTTATTTTGCTCTCCGTTTTCCCGATCTATCCCCAAATGTTATCAGAGCTAAGTTGCCCAGGAGAGAGTGTGTGTATGAGTAGGAATGGCTAGAGCGTTATTGTAATGCCCCGTGAAAGTACTCCAAACTTCACACAGTGCCCAAGACTACGAGTAGTCATAAGCTAACCCTCTAAACCTTCTACTAAATCTGAAACTCATAATAGAAAGATTTGTGTAAGCAAGAATACTGAAATACTGAATACTGTCAGAACTGATCTGGATTTACTTAAACATATTGTATGATAATACTTAACTTAAAAGTATAAACAACCAACACTAGAAATCTAAAATGTAACTAACAGTTGGAAAAGCCTATACTTCTACTAACTAGGCAGTCGCTGGGACAAACCCCCAACTGACTCGAACTAAACTAAAAATAACTGATCAAATACTGCATAAATCTAAAAATCTAAATAAATGGTCCTCGAACTATGAAGACTCACCAACTGTCGGAATATAGACAGGGATGCTCACGGTCAATCACATTGCTAGAACTGAGCACCTGAACCTATATTAGTAAATAATATAGCACATAGACATACATGTGGATCAGTACCTTTGGAATGTACTGAACATATGGGGGTGAATGCATAAGTAAAATAGTAATGCAATATTCAAACAAACTTTCAAAACTTCATTCTAAGTGTAAGTGACTCACCTTGGCTTGAATAATACAACTGTCAAATTATAAATCATGAGTAGTAAAGCATAGTAGCAATTCTTGTGAGCCACCGCTTAGTTCTATAAAGTTGTACTCTTATTCTATTTTCAAACTATGCAGGCTAAGTAAAAAAGGACTCACCTTTATCATATGAAAAGTGAAACACCTTTATCATATGAAAAGTGAAAGCTGAAATCTGATAACTGGCGTCTTTAATAAGACAATATCTGACTAAATTTGTGAGCCTTTACATAGTTTCTAAAAACTATTCAGATAATCAATTTTAGGACTTAGGAATTAGGGAGGTTCTTCTAACCAACATACACTATATGAGCTATCATAGTGTCCAACGTCTAGTTCCAGTAAGGGGAAAACCTCACGTTAGAGAGAGGTGTCATACTCTTGTCAAGGAGTATAACCTGAGCTGAGTGATCATAATCTGCATCTATATCCATATAAATAGTAATAATCTGAATCTGTACCTACGTTGGTTCATAGTTATGGGGTATGAGACCTTGGAATCATACGCAACTCGGTGCTAAATACTACTCCCTTTAATCTATATGCTCATTCTGTAGGAAAAATCCTTCTTGAAACTAGCATAAGGGTTTATAAAGAAAACCATTTATGCATTTTTCTGTTCTAAACTATAATAAATACTAACGGTGTGGATTCCATATCTTAGCAGAGGATCAAAAGATCAAATCTTTCTTAGAGTCTGAATACATTCATTTAAAAGAATGCTTAAACATCACCTTTCTTGAAATATCAATACTAAAACTTAGGGCACGAAAAACCTTTCTTGAAACTCATGTCAAATCATCACAATTCATGTTCAATAATGAAAATCTTGAAATTCTTTAATAATTCAAGTCAAGATAACAAAATTCAATGCTCAATATACAAAAACAAGTCACATGCATAAATATATGAAAATAGTCATGCAATTCAACACTTAAATCACTTGTAACTTCATAAGGATCAAACAATGATATTTGGGTATCAACCCTAAACTGTAAATCATGTAAATTCATGTAAACTCAACTTTGAAAACTAGTTTTGGGTACAAGGGCGAAAGGAGTATCCTTGTTCATAACCCCACATACCTTAATGACAATAAGATTATGAAAAGATTTGACCATTAAGCTTGATTGTGTAAACCCTAGTTGTTTTTCTCCTCTTGTGTTTTAGATGATGAACTAATAATGTTAATAAGGTTAAAACGTGTTTAGGAGCTACTAATCTTGTGTAGTTATGATTAGGGATTTTTATGAGGTGTCAAATGAATTAGTTTCCCTCGAAATAACTCAAAAATGGATTTTCTACGTCGCTTGGACATAGGGTTTGCGACACATAACCCATGGCAAACCTTAAGGTTTACAACACACAACCTATGGCAAACCTTAAGGTTTGCATCGTACAACCTATGGAAAATCTTAAGGTATGAGACGTACACCCTATAGTAAAATATAAGGTTTGCGATGCTCACCCTATGGAAAACCCATTCCAATGAATGTTTATGATTGTTAGGCGATGAATACCCCTTTTCGCAGCCATAACTTTTCGCTCGAATATTGGATTACGGCAAAATTGGTATTGTTGGAAAGATAATTTGATTATCTACGATTTGGTGGGTCTTAATCTACCAAATTCCACATATACATAAATTTATAATCATTTAAAGATGACCCTTGTGAAATCGAGCACCAAATATTGGTCGAATCAAAGGCTCTTAGCTCACTTTGTTCTAAGTGACACTTATGAACATCTTTCCCACCTCATAATCTTTCTTCACACTAGGTTAATGATCATGAAACATGGATTCAAGTATTAATCACGGTACTAGATTTTATATTCATAGGAACGATGGTCCGATTTTTAGCTTAGAAGCGTACGGGGTATTACAGTTACACTGTCCTAGAGCCTGTCAAAATTAGTGTAACTCTTGGAATAATTATTTTTCTAGTTAGTAATTACCGTTTTTCTTCATCTATGTTCTTAGTTTTATTCCTTAAGTTTGGTAGCCATTTAATAGCGGTATAGACGTTGGAAAACCTGGAATTTTTCATTGGATTAACTCTGAGTGTGTGAAAAATAGAGTCGGACTTGAAGGGTGTTCCCGTCGCCAAGCCTATAAGAACAAAATAAAGGAATTTTAGAAGAATAAAATTAGTAATTACTGGACTCAAAAATAATTATTGTAGAAGTAACATCTAAACTAGATCTTGGTCCTAGGATAGTATTTTCTCTCTCATCTGTAAAAATCCTTATAAATACTCAAACCAACCAAAACATAATAAAGAGTGTTATATTTCTTATATCTCTAATAAAATAGCTAAAATAGAAAGTGATTTATAGAATTGGAATAATCCAAAAGAAAGTTTTAATAGAGTCTATAAAACTGGACACTTTGATTTTATAAATATAATATTAAAACTTCTGAATCTACCACTGCAATTAATAGAAATATTGAGACGATTAAATTATTAGCAGCTGAAGATATTAATAGATATAGAAAAAAATTAGAAGTTCCTTCACATAGGTCTTGTTCAAGAAGCAGTTAAACCATTATATAGATTAGGTTTAGATGTTCCTATATGTCTACTTTTAAGAGATAATAGATTATTAAATTTTGATGATTCGCTATTAGCAGTATTACAAAGTAACCTCACTAATGGCCCGGTATACTTTAATTGTTATCCAAATTTTTTTCTAGATATTAATGATCAAAATATTATGGATACATTAACTTTAAATATTAAAACGAAAAATATGAATAGTAAGATAAATACTAGAGAAATAGCAATAATATGTAGAGTATATTATAGATTAATGAAAACAACCTTAGCCTTTAAGGCTAAAATATTTAGTTATAAAGGAGCTATCATACTTGTGGAAGCAAATCATAATCATAATAATATCTTTGTCCCAAAAATGATAAAATGGGATGATGTATTAATAAAAGATAAATGGTATTTTGACTCCATAACGGAGCCAAAAATTGAAGAAGAAAATTCAAACATTGAACAAGTTATACAATATCCAGATGGATCTATAGATTTAAAATTTCTAAGATCTCAACCCTTTATGCAAGAATCTTCAAGTAAAAGAATATCCTTTTTTAGACCTTCAATCTCCAAATCTATAGAAGAAGGGGAAGTAACATTAGAAGATATTGAAAGAAAATTAAAAGGAGTTATTTTCAAAAATAATTCCAAAAGTAGAATATGAATCTACAAATTTAAAAGCTAAAAAATCAATGTCCTACTGCTAATGAAATGCTAGGAGGAAGAAATTCCCTATGCATGATTAGTTCAGATACAATATTCGAACCTGGCTTTGAATTTTTAGATAAATTATGGACTAGCTCTGAGAATTCTATTCAAAGAGAATGGTATAAGCAAAATTATTCATTAAAAGAAAGATATTCTTTTAGAAAAAAATGGTGCAATGATATGAAAAGATTAAGATGTAACTTTGAATATTTTAAATGGTTCGATATTACAGGGAAATTAGATGTTCAAAAGGACTCATTAAACATGATTGTCAATAAATGGTATACTACAAGTAATAAAGTAGTAGAATCAACAATTCCTCCATTAGAATAAATTAGCCTACTAGTAGAGGGTAGAATTGTTACTGCCTCACCTTTTAAATTAGATATAGTAGATACTAAAGGTGATCCTGCAAATAAGGATATAAATAAGATACTCCAACAAAATAATTATACAAATAAATTATTAAATGTAGTATCTAAAGAGATTCTCTAAGCCGAGAATAAATCAAATTTTAAAGATAAATTTCCTAAATTTGAAGAAAAGTTTGAACTAACAGACGATATTTTAAGAAAAATTAATGAAAAATTAAAATCTGAATTAAAAGTCATCAATGACATTATTAAAGAAAATAATGAAAATCTAGAATCTCAATCAAAATCAACTAATAATGTAAATCATAATAGTATAGGTTGGGACTATGAAAAAATAAATCATAAAAATAAAGATTGCAAAGTCCTAGGTAAAAGAAAAGACATGTGTAATAATTTATGTTGTATCTTTGAAGAAAATGAAAATAATTCCTCTCCAAAAGAAAATTTTAATAACGTTTGAAGTGAAAAATTAGCTAATCAAATGCACCGGTTCACATTGCACTTGCAATAATCGTTCTATCAATGTTATTACCAATAGTAACAAGGAAAAAGAAGTCTTATTTGATATTATCTATATCATTTAGAAGATCCAATCCTTAAGAGAAAATATTTAATAACCTTAAAAATATTGTTCTTAATCAACAACTTGATAAAGAAATAATTAAACCCTCTAACATGAGAGATATATCAAATAAAGAAAAAATTAGAAAAAACTATGCAAGACCTTAAAATAGAGTTACAAAACTTAAAAAAGAAAGCCAAAAAACTTAAGCCAGAATTCAGCAATAAATCACTCACTGATAATTTAACTTCTAATAAACAATTTGAACCATGTCAATTAGAGCTTGGAGAGACATAAAACATAAAAAAGAATGATAAATATATTAGGTCTCATGAAACTCAATAAAAAATTTACAAAATGACAAAAAATAAAACACAAAGTTACCATATACCCATTACATTAGTTATAAATAAAAATAACACAATTCAAAAAGTGGTATTCTAAGATACAGGAACTGATCGAAACTACATCATTGAAGATATTATCCCCACTAAATATCTTGAAAAGGGTACTACAAAATTATTCTTTGCAATAGGCGAAAAATTTAAAATAAATTATAAACGACACAATGTGCACATATTCAATGATGAAAATTTGTTTCATAAATGACTTTGTAATAACAAAAGATATAAATGAAGAAATAATTTTAGGTCTACCTTTTATAAATCAAATAAAACCTTACACTTTCGAATTAGACGGCATCCACACCACTATTGTAGGAAAAAAAATTATTTTTCCTTATCTAAATAGTTTATCAAAGGAAGAAAGTGATCTTATAAAAAATAAAACGGTCTTTAAAATCAATTTAATTTCACAACCAAAAAATTATTTAAAAGGCAAAATAAAAGGCAAATAATTAATCCTCTTTAATAACCTAAGAGGTAGAAGTAAAAATTTAAAAACTACAAGAAGTCATAGAGAGAGAAGTTTGCTCGAATTTTCCTAATGCCTTTTGGGAAAGGAAAAGGCACATAGTTCAATTACCTTTTTAATTTGATTATTTATAAAATCTAAATTAAACAAAAAAAAATACCAACAAAAGCAAAACCCATTAAAATGAACCATGATTTAATGGAATGTTGTAAAAAAAATTAATAATTTATTAGATAAAAAAATTATTAGACCTTCTAAGTCGCCTTGGAGTTGTTCAGCCTTTTATGTTAATAATAGAGCTGAAAAGGAAAGAGGTGCCCCAAGACTAGTTATCAATTTTAAGCCTCTAAATAAAGTATTAAAATAGATTAGGTACCCGATACCTAACAAACGTGACCTTCTTGAAAAGGCTTATAAAGCTAATATTTATAGCAAGTTTGATATGAAATCAGGATTTTGGCAAATACAAATTGCAGAAAAAGATAAATATAAAACAACCTTCAATGTTCCTTTTCGACAATATGAATGGAATGTAATGCCTTTTGAACTAAAAAATGCTCCATCTGAATTTCTAAATATTATGAATAATATATTCAATCAATATAGTCATGTATCTATAGTTTATATAGATGACGTTTTTAATATTTTCAGAGGATATTGATCAACACTTTAAACATCTCCAAACCTTTTTAAAAATTGTCAAATAAATTGGACTACTAGTCAGTTGCTAAAAAGAATAAATTACTCCGAACCTATTCCAAACCTCTATTAGATTTCTTGGTCATGCTTATACCAAGGAACCTATAAACCTATCTGTAAAGCCATAGAATTCTCCTCTTAGTTTCTAGATGAATTAACTGATAAAACTCAACATCAAAGATTCTTAGCAAGTCTCAACTATGTTGCATATTTTATTCCTAATATAAGACAGGTTTGTAAGCTCCTTTATCAATGTCTTAAGAAAAATCCAGTACCTTGGGGAATAGAGCACACTAATATAGTTTAAAAAATTAAATCAATAGTTCAAAAACTTCTATGTCTAGGGATACCTCACCCAGAGGCTCTTATGATTGTAGAAACCAATACCTCAGATATAGGCTATGGAGGCATCCTTAAATAAAGGATTTTCATAGAGTCTACTGAACAATTAGTAAGATTCACGTTAGGAATTTGGAATGATACTCAAAGGAATTATAGTACTATTAAAAAGGAAATTTTTTCTATAGTACTATGTGTTACTAAATTTCAAGACGATTTAATAAACAAAGAATTTTTACTAAGAGTAGACTGCAAAGCAGCCAAAGATATTTTACAAAAGGATGTTAAAAATCTAATTTCTAAATAGATATTTTCCAAATAGCAAGCTTTATTATCAAGTTTTGATTTTCAAAGAGAATTTATAATAGGAGAAAACAATTTTCTCCTAGATAATTTCTTCAAGGGAAAATAAGGAAACTCAAAAAACCCAAAATAAAGACGAGGCCTCCATTTAGGCCTTTTAGACCAGAAGGAAAAATGAAAATACCCTTCAACAAAGAAAATAAAACGCCATAACCTAGATTTTCCCTTATCCAACAACTCCTACAACTGATCCTTCAATTCCTGCAACTCTGTTGGGGCCATCCTATAAAGAAGAATAGAAATGGTCTTGGCACCCGACTCAACATCAATATGGAAATCAATAACTCGATCCGAAGGCATACCAGACAAGTCTATAGGGAACACATCCATAAATTCATGGACAACACAGACAGAATCTAAGAAAGGAGGCGAAACAACAATGGTTCCACGAATATAGGCCAACTACGATAAACATCCCCTCTCAACCAATTTACAACCCTGAACATAAGATATAATCCTCATAGGACCCCAATTAAGTGCACCCTTCTAAGCTATCCTTGGCACCCCGGGCAAAGCTAAAGTTACAGTCTTATAAAAATAATCTCAGACATTATGATAAGAAGCCAACCAATCCATACTTAAAATAACATCAAAATCAAACATATTTTATACAAGTAAATCTACTAAAGTATCATGCCCAACAAAAGTCACAACACAAGATCGGTACGCACGATCTACCCCTAATGAATCACCCACCAGGATAGATACACAAATAGGCATGACAAGAGGTTCACTAACAGAATCAAAACCCGAAGAAAAATATATAGACACATAAGAGATAGTCAATTCGAGATCTAATAATACAAATGCAATTCTGAAACAAACGGGGATGATACCTTTAATCATAGCATCAGAAGCCTCTACCTCATGTTTGGCTGGTATAGCATAACACTGGCAATGACCACCAACTGCTTAAGTGGACCTATGATCACCCCCACGAGCTCTATTACCTCTCCCCTTCGCACCTCTAGTAAAATCCCTACCCCTCACAGATGAAATAAGAGTAGCATGAATCACCTAATGGTGAAAGTCCTAGGCCACATGGCCAATCTCAGCACACATATAACAAACTCTGTGAATAGCCTCAATAGGAGAAGGTACAACTAGGCCCAAACGGTTACCCTTAACTGCTGACCTAGAAAATCTACTACCTAAACTCTATAAAGCCACCACTACCCTACCATAGTATCTATGAGAACTTCTAAAATCTCTGCCTCGAGAGGTCTGACTTCTAAACTCAAAAAAATATTATGTCATCTTGGCGCCTCTCTAAGATGCACTAAGAATACCCTCTGTCATCTTAGCATAATCCACAATACTCTAAAAAAGAGCCCCAAGCACAACCATCTAAGACGTATCCAACTGAAGAGAGATATCTGAACCTTTCACAATCTTTTGAATCCTCTCAAACTTGGTGGAAATACTATCATAGAAATATCTAGATAGGGTATGGAAGCATGCCTCATACTCAACAACTGTCATAGCGCCCTTATCTAAATGATCAAAGTCATCCTACATACGATCTCTTAAACTAAAAGGAACAAATCTCTCTAGGAAAACCTCAGTAAACTGATCCTAAGTCATCTCTGGAGAATCATGAGGTCTAAAACTGACAATCGACCTCCACCAATCACTCTCCACATCTCTTAATTGATAATATATAGTATAACCTATACCATCCATTTAGAATAAGTGAAACACACCTCAGAATATAAGTTTTGAAATAACTATGCATGATAAAGAATAAAATAAGGAAAGTTTCCTAAAGACATCCTATAGCCTCTCAAAGATAGATACGGATGTCTACGTACTGATCTGTGAGACTCTATTAAACATCTCGTTCTTACACCGTTGACACCAATGAAACCTAACTACTCTGATACCGATTTGTCATTACCCAAAATAAAGGTCATGATGAAATTTGTCGTAGCTTACCTTGACAAGTAAGCCTATCACCCAAACTGATACAAAAGAGAAAAACAGAGAAATTTCCCAAGGTAAGGCTTCTAGAATGAAGTAGAACTATATAAGTAATCATAACAATGCAAATTGTTTTTATCCAAAATACCAATGATGCCTAAAACCAGGTGTCAATAGTAAAGAACTACTAATACAATCCAGGAGTCAAATACATCAGAAATATAACTACAAAGGGATAATATATGTCTCTGAATACTAATAATGACATAACTACTATAGAAAGATAGAGGTGAACTTTCGATATATGAATGTCCAACCGCTACCTTGGAAGTTACAACAATCGCCCGTGTCAAGCAAGTTGAGGCGTACTCGTGCTAGGACCTGCACCGAAAGGGAGCAGTAGGCATAATTATAATCCACTTGTACTCAGTAGGTATCATAAGCCGCAAGCAAAGTAGTAAATAAAGTAGACAAAATATACACTAAGGGCATGTCACCTGCAATCAGAAAATGTCCTACAACGGTAGCCCACACCACTTTCACTAACAGTTCTAATATATCACATATATTGCAACATTACAATAGGACAGAACACAAGTATACATTATATCACGTATAAGTAGAACAAAAGGGAACATGCATATACAAGATCATCAAATACAAGTAAAAGAAGATAAGACAATTATATAAATGACAATACAACACAATATAAACATAATAAAATTAGTGCAATGTATATGATGATGATGATAATGCATGAGGTCATTGCACAATCTTCGAGATCATCGCACAATCCCCATATACACCTACGGAGGCAAGCCTCCCAACGCAGTACCCATAGGGGGTTTGTTAACCCGCATACAAGCTACGTATATCATATCTTCTTTTCGACACATCTTCCAAAAAATATAAGTGCAATATATATGATGATGATGATGATGATGTGCGAGGTCGTTGTAATATAAACACAATACAAAACAATATAAACACAATAAAGTAAGCACAACATCTATGATGATGGTGACAATGATGCACGAGGTTATCGCATAATCTCCAGGATCATCGCTCAATCCCCGTATACACATACGGAGGCAAGCCTCCCAATGATGGACCCATGAAGGGTTTGTCAACCTGTATACAATCCACATGTAGATCATATCTTCTTTCCAGAAATCCCTCGTAAAGGTGTTATGAGGTCTTGCTAGTGTTTCTAAGATATTGCCATTGCGATACCAATATCTTATGAATGAGTATGATATGAAGATGTAATGCTCACAGTCAATAACAATGAGTATTTTTACAACCAACTATATGATATATTTCCACAACCAACCAAAATGATATATTTCCACAACTACGTGAGCCAATATTCACTCATTATTTTCTTTTCATCCGTGAATTTCCTCATGTCTCATATGTCAATAAAGTATGAAAATAATCACAATACACCAATGGTACCACATTAAGCATTTTAACAACATAATATAATTTTTCACATGTATTCAAGGCTATCAATGTTACATAGGACCCCACACGGACACATATATCACATATTTAAATTTGAACAATTATATCACATATAGGCCCCCAAACAGGCACAACACATAGATAGATGTTTTTCATGATTAGTTCCCACTCTTAACATGAATTTTGTACCATCATTTACTACCTAGCCCAGTTTGAAAGAGTTAAGCCATAACCTACCTTAAAAACGAAAACTAGTCTGCTACACCACATAACACTAATAAGATGAAACTTGGATCATTGGCCACTCCATTTATTACTAAATCAGACATGTGCCTACACTTTTCACCTTAGTTCACCTATCTTTTGCAAAATAATTCTTTTCATTTCTTTCCTTATTGCAATCATATATTGTTTTTCTTTTGTTGTTTTTTTTCCATCATTGATTTGATTTTAGGCACTCCTTTACAAGACCATGGTACAAGAATACCTCTTCCAAGATCTAGTACTACCCCCAACTCAAGCTTTTAGCCTCAAGTTTGCACTTTTAAGTTCAAGGAGGGTAGGGTTATAAAGAGTGATAAATTTTTAATGGTTGGAGCTTTGTAACGTGATCACCAAAGATATGTCAATTGGCTAAAAATGGGTGACTAGGGATACCATTCATGCATGGGTATTATTTTTAGCCTAATGTGGTTTTCAACAATCAGAAAGATGGACTAAGATCATTTCTCCAACCACGTATAATGAAGATTATCTTTGAAAGACCAATGGGGCAAGTTCTATATGATAGAAGTAAGCACCAGAATCATTCGACTAATTCTCACCATACATGGAATGCAAACTATTCTAGAAGGATCAATTCCATTTCCTACTTAAGAACAAAATAAGTCATTTAACACAAATTAAACAACTGAAGAATTTGGAGTCACAAAAAGAGGCAAAGCATTGTTATAAAACCATTCAATTCTATGCCCTTGACTTACACAAAACTTTTTGGACGGAGGGGGATGCTCATTTTGCACCTCACCACAAAAGATTAACTACCTCTAGCACCAAACAAGCCACCATTTCACATTCGGGCTCTAATGAGGGCAATAATTATGGCTACTAAAGACTCACCATAGATATCACATCAATCCCAATTAATGATTCCATAGGTATTCATATTTTCCCTACATCTATGACTCCAATACCTCAACACAATGAATTTTCTTTCAGAATGCCATCGCTCAATCTATCATAGGGAAAAGCTCGCCCAACATCAATGTCAAAAATAAAAACTAAAATCAAGAAATAAAAATTGAAGGAAAAATAACTAATCCACAAAATCTCTATAAAGCATAAACTCGATAGGGTACACAATATTCACAACAAAACATCAAATCAAGAAATAAAAATTGAAGGAAAAATAACTAATCCACAAAATCTCTATAAAGCATAAACTCGATAGGGTACACAATATTCACAACAAAACATCAAGATAATATCCAAATATTAAAAATGAAATATGAAATATAAATTTAACTATTACAAACCAAATATGGGTTATGAAATACGGACACAAGGGCCAATATCTCCAACTTAAATGTTACAGTGCCCTCAGTGCATAACATAAAAGCATAAAAGAGTACATAAAAAGGGATCCATGAAAGTTATTAGTTGGTAGGAATACGATTATGGTAATGCCCTCATGATAGTCGCGATCACGATAACTGAACCACTTCTGATCCCCTATTCAAACCCTTATTTTTTAGCTACTACACTTCTAAACTCAATGATCCCTTATTTTTGTCTTCCAACCTGTTCAAAACACTAGGAAAGTGCGAAGATTATGTGATCCAGTAAAAAAATATCACAAACTACTTTAATAATCTTAAAATCAAATGCTACATGCAAATTCCTAAGAATGATGCGTTGCCTCCCATCTAGGACTCGACTTAACATTGCGGCACGTCGACCTTTTATCATCATTGAGGGTCCTTGAAGTGAAATAACTCAATCTTCGCCGCTCAGGGTCCACCAACATGGTAGTTCTTTAATCTTTGCCCATTGATAATGAATTTCTTCTTCTCGGGGTCCTCCAATTCAATAGCACTGCTAGGATACACATTTGAGACCATAGACGGACCTAACCACTTTGATCTATATATACCTACAAAGAGATTCAACCTGTAATTATAAAGTTGCACACCATCACCTACATGAATCTCTCACGTTAAGAGTTTGGCATCATGCCATATCTTCATCTTTTCCTTGTACAAAGTAGAGCTTTCATATGCTTGGAGTTAAAAATCATCCAATTCATGGAGATAAGTCACCCTAAATTTAGATTCATCCTACTAATCCATATTCAATTTTGTTAAAGCTCGCAAAGCTTTATGCTCTAAGTCAATATGTAGGTAACACGCCTTTCAAAATACCAATTGGTAAGGGGACATACCAATAGGAGTTTTGTAGGTCATCCTATATGTCCATAGTGCATCTTCGAGTTGTCTCTCCCAATTTGTACAACCAATATTCACTATTTTCTAAAGGATGGATTTAATTTCATGAATTAACACCTCATTTAGGAATGATATCGGGTAGAAACTTTATATTTCACAGCATATTTGTCAAGAGAGAGCATCGAAAACCCAATTACAAAAGTGGGAGCCGCCATCACTAATAATGGCTTGTGAAGTTCCATACCTCGAAAAGATATATTTCTTCATGAAGTATGTTACATTTTTGTTCTTGTTATTTTGGAGAGCCACGACGTCTAACAACTTTGATATGTAGTTTACAACTAGCAAAATGTATATATTCTTATAAGATCTCTAAAAGGGCCCCATGAAGTCGATCCCCCATACATCAAATAGTTCAACTTCAAGATTGGTCTTGAGAGACATCTCATGCCTCCTTGTAAAAATACCTTGCAATTGGAATTGGTAACAAGACATATCCATCTCAATAGCATCCTTATGAAGGGAGGGCCAATAATATCTGCTTTGGAGAACCTTTGCAGCTGTATGGATCCCACAATGATGACCTCTGAATGGAGAAGAGTGACACACTTCAAGAATATTACTTATTTCTGCCTCTATGACACACTGGTAGATCACACCATCTGCGCATTTCCTAAATATAAAATAGTTTATCAAAAAATACATGTTCACATAAAATAGAAACCACTTCCTTTGATATTCTAAGATCATCAAAAAGCATACCACTCATAATATAGTTAGCATAGTCTACATATCAAGGTGTGATTCTTCCCGAGAGTGACATGACTAGCTCATCGAGGAAGGTGTCATCAATATTAACCTCACAAAACTTCTCATGATTGAAATCAAGGTGGGAAAGGTGGTAGACTACTTGATTTTCACATCCCTTTTGATCCTTCACTTTAAAATCAAACTCTTGTAAGAGTAATATCCACCTAATAAAATGAGATTTTACCTCTTTCTTTTCCATCAAATAGCTAAGAGAGGTGTGGTCTATGTGCACAACCATTTTTATTTCCAACAAGTAGGCCCAAATTTTTTTAAAATCATACACCAGCGCTAACAACTCCTGTGCCATAACCATATAGTTCTGTTGAGCATTATTCAATGTTTTTCTTGCATAGTATATCATATGGAACAACTTCTCTTTTATTTGTCCCTATACCACACCTAGAGAAACACCACTTGCATCACAAATTAGTTTAAAAGGCCATGACCAATCCGGAGTTACTATGATAGGAGCTGTCACAAAGAGTTCCTTGAGACAATTAAACGCCTTTAAACTATCACAATCAAATCCAAATTTTACCTCCTTTTCATGGAGTTTGCACAATGGATGATCAATCTTCAAGAAATCCTTAATGAAATGCCCATTAAACTATGCATGGCCAAGAAAACTTCCAACACCCTTCACAAAAAAAAGGTAGAGGCAACTTAGCAATCACCTTAATCTTTGGTTTATTAACTTGGATGCCTTCTTCCAAATTTTATGACCTAGTATAATGCCGCCATTGACCATAAATTGACACTTCTACTGATTCAGGATGAGATTGGGTTCCACACAAGATTGAACAACTTTGCTTAAGTGATCAATACAAGACTCAAAAGAATCACCAACCCCAAAAAAAGGTCATTCATGGAGACCTCCGTGGTGTGCACTACAATATCTACAAAGTTGGAAAACATGCATCGGTGGAATGTGGCCGATGTATTTCATAGCCTAACAGGCATACACTTAAATGAAAATATGCCATAAGGAAAAATGAATGTAGTCTTTTCTTGGTCTTCTGGGGCAATGCAAATTTTATTGTACCCTGAGTACCCTTCAAGGAAGAAATACAAACCCTGACTTATTAGACTATCTAACATTCAATCTATGAAGGGCATGGGGAAGTGATGTTTCTCAGTCCATGAGTTCAATTTACTGTAGTCCAGACACATTCTCCAACCCATTACTGAATGCATAGACACAAGGTCATTATTCTCATTTGGGACAACCATCATGCCACCCTTTATAGAAACACATTGAACTGAGTGCACCTACGTGCACTTAGAAATTGGGTAGACAACACCTGCATCAAGACACTTTATAATTTCCTTCTTGACCACCTCTTTTATTATCGAGTTGATCCTTCTATGATATTCTATACTTGGGACATAATTGATTTCCAAATTAAATTTATGTGAACAAATTCTGAGAGCAATGGCTATAATGTCTGCTATAGTCTACCCAATGGCACAGATAAACTTTGTCACAATAGCTTTCAGGGAATCTACTTAAAAAGGCTTAAGATAACCCACAACAATGATTGGGAAAGTATTTTTATCACCCAATAAAACATACCAGAGGTGAGAAGGAAATGACTTAAAGTTCAAATTGAGCCAGTTCAATAATGGATGGTTTGGCATGTGGGCTTTCACGATTCTTAAAATCAAGATCTAACTTGACCGGATTATTTGTGTATAATCCAAGACCCATCATTGAAGCAACCACCTTATTATGATATTCAATCTCCTAAATCTCCATGATCCATAATACACCCACCAATGAATCATTCATAAGGTTCACTTCTAAGGTGTTAGCCACTTCATCATCTATTACATCAGTAATCAAAACCATTTGCAAGTCCACATGTTGCTTCATGGACTTGCACACCTTGAAGGAGACTTCTTTATTGTTTACCCAAAATTTCATTTCTCTACACTCAACATCAACTAATGTTATTACCGTATCCAAGAATAACACACCAAGAATGATTGGGACTTCATGATAAATCTCATATTCCAGAATCACAAAGTCTACTGAAAAGATAAATTGGTCAATTTTCACCAACACATCATACAACACACAAACGAGCTTTCTGATTGAACGTCCGTCCATTAAAAGACTGATAGTGGTAGGCTTAGGATCAATTAAGTCCAAATTCCTAATCACGGCAAAATGAATCAAGTTATTACATGCCCCAAGATCATATAATGTTTTTGTTAATTTATGCCCCCAGATAGTGTAAGGAACAGTTAATGCATCCGGGCCTTCTTTCTTCAACACCATTTTTCTAGACATTATAACAATACAATTGTGAGTCACCTCAAGAGTTTCAAAGTCTACAAGGTTTTTCTTTGAGACCAAATATTTCATAAACTTAGCACATCCCATCATTTATTTTGGGGATTTTATCAAAGGAATAATTATGCACAAGTTGCTAAATTTATCAAAAAACTTCTTGAATATGGTATTGTCTTCTTTCTCCTCAAGCTTTTATAGGAATGAGGAGGAATTTTAATTTGTTACAATGGTACAATTGAAGGCTCATTATCTTTTGGAGCATCACCATTGAACACTTTAAGAGTCTTCTCATCCTCATTGTTTTCTTCAACTATCTTCGGTTCCTCAATAATATTTTTATTTCTCTTGTGAGCACCATGACTTGGATTTTCTAGCCATTTTATTTTTGGATTTTCTTAATTATCATTATCCTATTAATCAGGTTCTTCACCAAGATCAACAACCTTTCCACCAAGAATTTGGCCACTCCTAGTTACAATAGCCATGACGGGAGCATCATTTTTCAGATTTACCACCTTGTCACTAGGTAATCCCTCTTTTTGTCTGGCATTAAGTTGTGCCAATATTTTTCCCAGTTGCTTTTATAATTGCTTTATGGAGTTCCAATGAGATGTCATGGTTTGTTTTAGTTGAGAGAAGTTACTTTTCATATTCTTTACCATTTTTTGCCCCCCATAACTCACATTAGAATATGAGCCAGGACATCTTAATTCTTAAATTTTTCCGAATAAATGGAGCTTGACTCCTTATCCCTAGGTATATTATGAGGGGGCATGTACTGATAATAGTCTCTTTTTTTCTCTCAACTCTCGGTCTCCATTAAGCTCTCTATCCCGATCTCAATCCTTCAAACCTTGATTCTCGCCTTGCCTTTGATAGGTAGGGTGGGAACCCCTAAATAGTTCGACAAGAACCATATCTCTTTACCAAGTGCCTACATTTATTCATCACATAAGCCCTAATACAGGTGGATTGAATGTCATTGACTACTTAGGATGGGAACCCATCATATGTTTGGTAACAAGGTTGGGTTGATTAATCACCTTAATAAAGATCATATCCTTTCTTTATCCTGTTTCCTTTATTATTGGCTTACAAAAGATGCAAATAGAGACCTTACAGCCACTTTGACATCTTTTGTATTCCAACCTCTACTTTATTTTGTGACTTGGTCTAGCAAATTCACCGCAACTCCATAAGATAATTTGACAAGAGAACCACTGGATGCATTATCAACAACCGTCTTATTCCATTGATCCAATTACCTAAAGAAATTTAAAGAACTAATTTCTATGGAACCTTATGAAATAATGCCACACTTCATACAATGGCTTACCACTAAGTAGGTGAAATTTGGTGATTTCATCCCTTAGTTACAACATCCAAGAGGGACGAAAGTACCTATCCAAGAAGGCTTTGGTAAACTCAACCCATGAAGTGATAGATCCTGTGGGCAAAGACCGTAGCCATAAGACCATTTCTCCCACCAAATGGAATGGGAAAGTATGTAACTAGATTAATTCCTAAGAAATGTGGGCTATGTAAAATGGAGAGCACACATCAATGAAATTCGTAATGTGTAGATTGGAATCCTTATATGCTTGACCTACAAATAAACCTTTCACTTGTAGAGAATGAAGCATCACACTATCAATGTAAATTACTCCATTTTTTTTAGTTGGGGGAATATCAATAGCACAAGCTCATACCGCATCTCCAATGTGATCTATGTCCTAGAGATGCCTATAAAAAGATCCGCCACTACTACAGTGTTGGCCTATGTTATCATGTATGCTAATATCCTTACCTGTGAAAGAAAAAATATAAAAAAAATAAAATAAAACACTACAGCTAACACAAGGTCACCTAACAACAGAAAGTGAAAACTATGTTTCACTCCCTAACAATGGCACTATTTTCGATAACACTCAAACTTACACTCAAATTAGGTGCAAGGAGGTTGTTGTACATATAATTACACAACTATAAGTTGGGGAAAAATATAAGAGGAGTGAAGATGTAGAGTTCAAAACATACAAGTGTTGATAGTTAACTAAGTGTTAACCCATAGTGCAGAATTAAACAACATAAGAAATTAAATAGGGGATTTGGTTTGAATGATGTTAAACACAATAATAATAGAACATTATTATGAGCTATAAATATTAAAGAATGTTACCAAATGGAGAGGAATCTTGGGGTTATTCAATCATAGGTAGGAGGCATGAATAGGTTGTTAATAATTCATGCAAGTTTAGTTAAGGGTTTTGGATAGGCTAGATTTGGGGGTATTAGTGTTAGTCTTTAAATAAAACACCAAATCTCATAAATGGGTTCTTTCAAACACCTCACAAGTGTATCAACTTTACCAATCCACTACCTCAATTAACATTGTTATTTCTAAGGTGATGCTATAAAATGAGAAAACTCAAGTTACTATTAAAATTTATTGCCCACCCATATCCCTCTATCAAGGATTATATGAGTTCAATTATTCTTCACACGTATTCCCTCTTTGAAGGATTATATGGGTTTAAGGGTAATTGGGGTTTGCAACCCCTAATTCTTAATTAAACACAGAATGAAAGAAAAACCCATCACCAATAAAAAATTAATTGGACAAATAATCAACACACATACATTAATCACCACCTAATAAAGCATAACCCCAAGAGATAAATTTAGCTACTCATGAAAATAAAGAGAAGATACATATATATATTAGCATTCAATTCATCCTCTAAAGGCAAAATGAAAATGATCACCAAGATTTAAATTCAACCAAAAACCAAATTCTCTCTTGGAAACACAACTTTAAATTATTTTACTCAATAATAGTATATTTTTCTTTTTTAACTCTGACACTAGATTATGGAAACATGAATGGTTTAGCCTTTTATATCTTGGGATTTAGCCTTGTGAAATTCCATTGCTTCACTTATAAGTTCTCACGATTGCACCCTCTGGTCGAGATCGCAGTGCATTAGCTCGTTATCACAATATTTATACTTGTTTTGCTCAATTGCAATCATGACTCTTAGAATGTGATAGAAACATCTAAGGTTCATATCCTAGGGCCTATTTTCAGCTTATGTTCATTTTTTTCAATTTCTCTTTTTTCCAGCTTTGTGTCAACTCTTTTTCATTATATTTCCCTGTGAGATCACAAACACCGAACATTAGTGCATTTCACATAAGAATTAGTTCCATATATGAAATTAAATCACCATAGTGTGCAAGAAATAAGATGTAAATGAGTGGTAAATTTTCTACTCATCACATGAGCAAGTCTGTATCTAGTGTTTTTGATGATGCAGTTAAAAAGCATAGGACAAATATACTGGCGAAGGAGATGGACATCACAAGGCTGATGGTTAATGCTTTACAGATAGAGAAAAAGAAAGTTAAGAAGAACAAAAAGGAGAATACGAGGGTAAATATATATAGCTTTAATTTCTCTCAATAGAGGTTGGATGGTGGAAATCATTCTCAGTTCTACAGAAAATCTTTAGCCCTAACGACATTTTCTACTTGTTCTATGGTGCTCATGTTTAGGAAAATAATCTCTATATCGTACAAGACTCTAACTTTTGGGGTAGCATGAGTAGTGTTCGTGCCAACCCAGTGCACCAAAAATGTGGAAATAATCACATAGGTAAGTGTATGGAAGGTAGTGATTGTTTTTTGGCTATGGCAAGCTAGGTCACAAACATAGGAAATATCCAATAGCTTCATAGTGAGGTAGGGATTCCCATTACAAAGTTTGGTCCAACACTTAAACAACTTTCATAGGTCACCTAACTTAGTAGGTTGCCTTATCTAGTACAACAACCAGAAACTGTTAAAATAGATTAAATTCTCTTTGGACTCAATACACTTAGAAGGGTTTTTCTAATGTAGTCACGGGTAGCTTACAAGTCTTCTATAGTCATGTTTATTTATTATTAGATCTTGGAGCCACCTATTGTAACACCCCTCAATTCGTGCTACAATATAGACCATGATTTCAATGCGTTATTAATCCTAAAGCCATAAAATCTTATGCCAATACGACATGTTAATTATTGTGTGGCATGTGAATCTAATCAAGCTTGAATTTAGAACATAGAGGTCCTACAACTCAAGGACGAGTTGAAACTATTTTGATCGACTAAGTTTTAGTGGACGTTGTAAAGTGTGTCAGCTTTCATCAACTATAACTCTTTGTATATGTTGAATTAGGAAGCCTACTATGTGTTGAATGATAGGTATTCGAGTTAGCTTTCCAACTATACCAATTTGGCTTATATCTGACACCCAAGCAAGAAGGTATGGCCTTTCAAAGTGATAAGCGTCGCCTAACCAATCGCCCATGGCCACTGGAAAGCATAGGCAATAGCCTAGGCGGCGCATATGTAAACATAGGCGATAGCATAGGCGGCGCCTATGTAAACATAGGCGATAGCCTAGGTGGCGCCTATGTGAACATAGGAAATAGGATGGGTGGCACCTATGTAAAGAATTTTAGTGACTTAAACACTCCGTGTTGGGGACAAAGTGGTCCTTTTCCACCCTTACTTAGCCCCAAAACACTAAATTTAGTTCCGAGGACCCCAAAATACATATTCATTCATCAAAAGTGCTCAAACATTCTCCTTAGGGTTTCAAAATAAAAACCCAAATAGTTCAAGATTTGACCGTAGGTTTTCAAAGATAATTAGATATTTGGAATCACCAATCTGCAAGCTTCAAGAAACATCTATTATCCTTGGAAATAAAGGTACGTGGGGTTATCCAAAAATCTCATGGGTGTAGTTTTTATGAACATGCATGCTTTTAAATGGGGTTTTCAATCAAATGCTAATAACTTGCTTTCAATATGATTTCTAAGTCATCTTTCTTTATGTCATGGGAATTGTTTGCCTATATACTTCAATGGTTGAAACCATGCATATGTGATTTGAGATTTTCCATGGAAGTTTGATAAATATGAATTATAAATTGCTTTTAAATTCCCATGATGATGTCTTGATACCCCATATTATATTGTGATCAACAAAAGAGAGCATGAATTTGAATAAATATTATTTACCACTTGTAAATGATGAAGCACCTTGGTTTTTATATGGTTATGCATATGTGGAAGTGATATTGAGGACTTGCAAGTCGGGTATGATGATACCCTACAGAACATGATATGTGATTGAATAAGATGAAATTTGAATGCATTGATTTTACATGAGAAATATGGATGCCCGAAGAAGGCATTTGAGATGTAAGGGCTCATCACTAGAAAACGTGTTTGTCGACACGGAATATTGGTACTAGGCTAAGTGATCTTATATACTTGACTTAATGTCATTCCCAAATTGGAACTATAGATATAAGCCCGGGCCAAGTGATCTTGGGCACTACCATTGGGTCGAGACATTATGCTATATGATCTTGTGTGTCTCTCCCTCAATTATCATCTAATCTTGGCGGCAATTGAGGTTTGACAGTTGGTGTAAATTATGTAGGGTATTCCACCTAGCTCAGTTGCATTTAATTATTGTTGAGAAACTATTGCATTATGCCCATGTGTTTTCAAATGATTTGATACGAAATTGCATTATAATGGTTTTCAACTATATATTATAAAAATATTATGTTTTGTTTTGATATCTCTACATGCCAGTACTTTTGTGCTAACCCCCTCCCCTCTCCAACCTCTCAGGTTTAGAGGCCCAGTTTAGGGGTCAAGAGAATCAGTAGTTTATTCAGACAGAATTGCAGAGACAAGTGGTGAGCCTTCTATGTTTTAGAAGGTCTTATGTCCTGCAGTTCTTTTTTTTCTTATATTCAGTTTTGGGGTCTACTGGGGGCCTTGTCCTAGTTTATATACGGTTACTTGACTCAGTTATTTGTTAGAGATTTTCACAGACAGTTATTTAGAGGTTAATTGATGTTGAGGGAACTTTATCTCCCCATTATTGTTTCTTTTCATAGTTATGACCATGTTTCTGAATTATTGTGTTTTTCCGCATTAATTTGATCATATGAATTAGGTGCATAATTACAAGACAGATAAGGGTGTTTTGGGCCTTCATGGTTTGAAATGCTCATCATGGCCAGGCTCTGGTTCGGGTTATGACAAACTTGGGTCACCAATAGACAAACTCAGAGTTTTCAGACTCCTTATGGGTCCAAAGCTCTAGGTACACAGTCTCAGGGTAGTGTGGCCCAGCAGCATCATACTTATCTGCGGTGTGAGGTTTGCAGAAAGAATCATCTAAGAAAGTGCTGGTTTGAGGGGAGAAACTGCTATACTTGTGGAAAAGTGGGTCACCTTTAGAGAGATTGTCCTTCTGCTAAAGTAAATATATGTGTGGGGGGGGGGGGGGGGGCTAAGTCACAAGCTGCCTCCATAACTCTTTTTCGTAAGGGTGCCCCTTCAGCTACCGGAAGCGGTCGTAACCGGTTATATTATTTGACTAACCTCCAGAAGGCGAAAGCTTCACCAGATGTTGTCACCGGTATGTTAAGAATCTTTTCTCTGATGTTTATGTATTGCTTGATCCCAGGTCTACTTTATCTTATGTGACCCCTTATGTGGCTGTTGGTTTCGGGTTTGAGCCCAAAGTTATTATAGAACCCTTCTCTATTTCTACTCCTATAGGTGATTCTATTATTGCTAGAAGGGTATATAGAAATAGTGTTGTATCTATTAATAGTAGGGAAACTATGGCAGACCATATAGAACTGGATATGATAGATTTTGATGCCATCCTTGGGATGGACTGGCTCTATTCGTGTTATGCCACCCTTGATTGTAGAAACCGAAAGGTCACTTTTTCTTTCTCTAATGAGACACCAATTGTATGGGCAGGGAGTTCTGTGGAACCTAGAGGTCACTTTATCTCTTATCTTAGAGCCCAAAAGCTTATCTCCAAAGGTTGTATGTATCATTTAATCCGAGTAAAAGATTTAAAAGTAGAAAACCTTCCTCTGCAGTCATTCCCTGTAGTGAATGAATTCCCAGAAGTCTTTCTCGAAGATCTCCCAGGGATATCCCCTAATAGAGAGATAGATTTTGGCATTGATGTGTTGCCAGACACTTGTCCTATTTCTATTCCGCCATATAGAATGGCTCCCATAGAACTAAAGGAGTTAAAGGAACAAATTGCAGACCTTCTAGACAAAGGTTTTATTCATCCTAGTGTTTCCCCATGGGGTGTACCCATGCTCTTCGTGCGAAAGAAAGATGGGTCCCTTCGGATGTACATAGACTACCGTCAGTTGAATAAGGTCACGATTAAAAATAAATATCCTCTTCCTAGGATTGATGACCTTTTTGACCAGCTTCAGGGTGCCAAGTATTTTTCAAAAATAGACCTTCGTTTGGTTATCATCAGTTGAAAGTTAGGGAGTCAGACATACCCAAGATAGCCTTCTGAACCCGATATGGTCACTACGAGTTTCTAGTCATGTCCTTCGGGTTGACTAACGCCCCTGCAGCCTTCATGGATCTTATGAAGAGAGTTTTCCGTCAGCTTCTTGACTTGTTTGTCATTGTATTTATTGATGATATTCTGATCTATTCTAAGAGTAAAGAGGATCACGCCAATCACCTCTGAATTATCCTTCAGACTCTTAAGGATCATCAGCTATATGCTAAATTTTCTAAGTGTGAATTCTGGTTAGATGCTATTGCCTTCCTGGAGCATATTGTGTCCATTGAGGGGATAAGAGTGGATCCCCAGAAAGTTAAAGTAGTGAGAAAATGGCCCAGACCCACGACTCCAATCGATATTTGGAGCTTCTTGGGTTTGGCAGGGTATTATAGAAGGTTCGTAGATAGTTTTTCTTCCATAGGTTCTCCACTTACTAAACTGACTCAGAAAAAGATGAAGTTTGTGTGGTCTGACTTGTGTGAAAATAGTTTTGAGAAATTGAAGGACAAGCTGACTACTGCTCCTGTTTTGACCCTTCCCAAGGGTGTAGATAATGTTGTGGTTTATTGTGATGCGTCCCGTGTGGGACTTGGTTATGTATTGATACAGCGTGGTAAGGTGATAGCTTATGCATCTAGGCAGTTAAAGGAGCATGAGCTCAATTACTCCACTCATGATTTGGAGTTAGTAGCCGTGGTGTTTGCACTTAGAATCTGGAGGCACTATCTCTATGGAGTGCATGTTGATATTTATACTTACCATAAGAGTTTACAGTATGTTTTCTCATAGAAAAAATTGAACCTCAGGCCAATGCGTTGGATGGAGCTTTTGAAAGACTATGGTATGAGTCTATATTACCATTTGAGCAAGGCAAATATTGTAGTTGATGCCCTCAGCAGGTTGTCTATGGGCAGCCTTTCTCATGTAGAAGAAGGAAAGAAAGAGATGGTGAAGGATATTCATCGCCTTGCAAATCTGGGAGTGCGACTCTTAGATTCCAAAGATGGAGGGCTGATTGTTCATGAGTTAGCTAAGTCATCTCTTTGTGCTGAAGTTAAGGAGAAGCAGGTTGAAGATCCCATCTTGATGCAAATCACGAAAGATGTGGGTCAATAAAAGGTTATGTCGTTTGAAATTGGTGGTGATGGTATTATGAGATTTCAAGGTAGGTTGTGCATTTCGAATGTCGATGGGCTATGGGAAAGAATCCTTAATGAGGTACACACTTCAAGGTATGTCATTCACCCAGGCTCTACTAAGATATACCATGATTTGAAAACCTTGTATTGGTGGAATAACATGAAACATGATGTAGCTGATTTTTCGTCCAAGTGTTTGAACTGTCAACAAGTGAAGGTAGAACACATGAGGCCAGGTGGTACTTCCCAAGAGATAGCCCAGCCTTTATGGAAGTGGGAGATGATAAACATGGACTTCATTATAGGACTTCCAAGATCCCAAAACTCGTATGATTCTATATAGGTGATTGTAGATCGGTTGACCAAGTCAGTCCACTTTTTGCCTGTGAGAACTAATTATTTAGGAGAGGTTTATGCTAAGATTTACATTGAGGAGACAGTTCGATTGCATGGGGCACCAGTGTCTATTATATTCGATAAAGGTACGCAGTTTTCATCTCAGTTCTGGAGATCCTTTCAGAAGGGTTTAGGTACACAAGTGAATTTGAGCATAGCTTTCCACCCTTAGATGGATGGGCAAGCTGAGCATACCATTCAGACCCTCAAAGATATGTTGAGGGCATGCGCCATTGATTTCAAAGGTAGTTGGGTAGATCACTTGCCACTGGTTGAATTTGCTTACAATAATAGCTACCATTCCAGCATCAAGATGGATCCTTTTGAGGCTTTGTATGGGAGAAGATATAGGTATCCGGTAGGATGGTACGAAGTGGGTGAGACTCAATTTTCTGGGCCTGATCTTGTTCATCAGGCGATGGAGAAAGTGAAGATCATTAGAGAACAACTCAAGACTGCTCAGAGTCATCAGAAGTCCTATGCCGATGTTCGGAGAAGAGAACTAGAGTTTGAAATTAGTGATTGGGTGTTTCTCAAGGTTTCTTCTATGAAAGGAGTTATGCGGTTTGGAAAAAGGGGTAAATTTAGCCCTCATTATGTAGGGCCATATCAAATTTTGAAAAAGATTGGTACAGTTACATATGAGTTAGAATTGCCTGCAAGTTTGGGTTCCGTTCATCCGGTATTCCATGTATCTATGTTGAAGAAATGCATTGGAGATCATTCTATGGTATTTCCAGTAGAGGGTATCAAAGTGACATACTTCTTGTCTTACGAAGAAGAGCCCGTTGAAATTTTAGATCGCCAAGTTCGAAAGTTGAGGAGCAAAGAGATAGCCTTAGTAAAGGTACTGTGGAGGAATCAGAAAGTCAAAGAACCAACTTGGGAGTCAGAAGATGACATGAGAATTAGATATCCCCTTCATAGGTGAGACTTTCAAGTACACAAAATCACCAATAGAAAAACCTAAGCTTTATTCTTCTCACATCTGTATTGGACTTCTAATAACTCTGAGCCATTCTCTGCCTTTCTCTAACTAGTTAAACTTTCTCAATAGCCTCAGGGTCTCAGTTTATTTATATCAATATAGCTTCACTAACTTCAAATCAACCAATATGAGATCAACTTCTCCGACCATAAAGTTCCTCAAAAGAGGCAATCTAAATATTGGAGTGATAGGTATTATTATGAACAAACTCAATCAAAGGTAGATGATAATTCCAATTAACCTTGACATTAATCACATGCTATCGACATATCCTCTAAGGCCTAAATTGTATTTTCTACTTGACTGTCTATCTGTGGGTGCATAGTTGTATTGAGATAACCTTTGGTACCAAGACTGTTCTGAAACTTCTTTCAAAACTAAGAGGTTAATTCAGTACCTATATCTGAAATAATATTTAAAGAGACTCCATACAGTTTCACCAACTCTCTCAACGTAGACTTTAGCATAGTCCTCGGTTGAATCTAACATGTTAAACAACACAAAATGTGCTAATTTATTTATTGACTACACTATAACCCAAATGAAATTATATTTTTGACGACTATGAGGAAACCCTATATTAAAGTCCATATTCACCACCCCTTATTTATAATTAGGAATATTAATGTCTTAAAGGGTACCACAAGGTCTCTAGCTCTCAACCTTAACTTATTGGCAATTTGGACACTTAGACATAAGTTTTGGAATGTCTTTCTTCATACCATTCTTTGAAACCAAGATCCATGACACGATCATGAGTTCCACAAATCATCCTTTTTAAACCTTCAAACCTATAAAAGGTACAACCGTAGGTAGATCAAACAATTGTAATAGGGCTCGTCTGATCATGTTTAGAGAGTACTCACCCATCTCCCAACAAAGAGTGCAACCTATGATATTACTTTGGTTCTACGATCGTGAGAAGATCAGCACGTCTCTTCCAACAATTCCTAGTTATGAATTTTAAAGGGGCATATCAACCTTTTCTAACTCTTCTGGAATTAAACTACATCATTTAGGATAATTCAAGGATTATTGTTAGGTTTAATAATATTATAATCCTGCATTACATATAAAAACATCCAACACTTAGTTTCAAATAGATAAAAGGGGAATTTATTCCCCAAGGCAGAGCTACGGTTCATCTTCCTTAGGATACCAATTTAGAAGAATTCTCAATGGTTCTTATCTCCGTATATGTGAGATTTTTTCAATGGGTCTCCTTTTACCAATTGATTACAAAATTTAACTTAATTCTTCAGTCTAGGTCATTTTTTACCATTTAAGGGTTATGGAAGTTGTTAAATTCTTTGATACCTCAATTTCTTTATGTCATTGAGTTGTGATTCACATTTTATCATGAATTTTAGTATTAATACATGACAATTATCACATATCCTAGTAAAATCCACAGGTTTGGACTTGAATTATTAAAATCCTTAATTTCACCCAAAAATATGAAACTAGATTGGTTGTATTCTTCAGATATGGGGGATGGGGATTATGAATACATAATGACCTAGTATTTAATGCATATATTTTTGAGTACTATACCCTTCAGTTTACATGTTTTGAATGCTTTTAAATAATGTACTTATTTTAGTCTTCAGATTATTATTACCATTAAGCTTATTAGAATTATTCAGCTTGTACCCTTGATAAGAAACTGAACACCCTTCCAGATGGGGTTATAGGTTGGACCATCATTAGCTTATATTAGGGTGTAGTAGTTAATAGTATCTCCCACAATCCATGGTGTAAAGTTTGGATTCAGATTCTTCGACGATCTCATATTCAGTTAATCATTTTATTATACAACACCAATACATTACTTGATATTGAATAAGTTTATCTTGTTACATGCATCATGTTTGGATTGTATAAGTTATCACTTATCTCACATACTAAGTACATTCAAAGTATTGATTGCTTTCTTTCGATATATCTATATTGTTTTATTATATAGGTTCTGATTCTCAATATCTTTATCATGCATAGTACGATCTCGCACTGCTTCAACAATATCATTTTTGTGAGTTCACATCATTAGAGGGAAATATCAATATTTTCTTTTTTTCTTTTTTGTTCTCCCGTTTTCAAACAATTATAGTTATCTAGGGGCTTGTCCCTACAAGTCATCTTAGTAGAGAGTAGTAGGGTTGCAGTTAGATATTTATCTTATGGTGTTAAACTCGGATATTCTTGATTGGTTCTCTTTTGAATATTTATTCCATTATTCAGTTCTACTTCAGCATAAGTGATTTTATATCAGTTATTTTTGGTGTTCTTAGTATCATGCAAGGCCAAGGATTAGCTTTCGGTCATTTGTGACTCTAAGGACTATATTACGACTATAGATTAGTCTCAAGTCCTAACACCTATTGGCAAGAAGTTGTGATCTTCTTAACTATGATTCTGATAGTAAGTACCTAAATCTACATCACATGAAAAAATATAGGTAGAAATGGTATGCGATCAACACTTTGAATATAGTAAGCACGCGAGAAATGCACAAATCATGAAAATAATTAAAACATACTTTTTAATGAGGAGAAATATTATTTACTAAAATATGCATTCAAAACATAACTATACCAAAACATTGTGAGACATAGTAATATCTTTGAAGTATGAGCTAAAATATTATTGAAAACTAATGAGCAGTGGAAGCATAAATATTTCATATGATTTAAAGCTAATGTTGAACATGTTGTAAAACTATACTGAATGCTAACTAATTACAAGTAGATTAATTATAATACAATGACCCTATATCAAATGCACATCTATTTATATGAAATGTAAATCTTGAAAAGTCATAGTATAAAATCAAGTAAAATTGAATTGAGTATCATGTCCAAATACTAAGTATGAAATTATTGGTGATACTTTTAATCAGCATACCCCATTTAAACTAAATGTGTTTCTAATCTATACCTCAGCTGGATGGATACTATATACCTTGCCAAAGGTACGAACACTGATTGATAAAGGTCCACTAAATTGATGTTTAAAAATAATAAGGTGTTAGCCTATCCTGGCGGGTGACCTTTTAGAACCTATGGTTGCACCTTAGTTTTAGGACTAAGCGTCTTCAACTAAAAGCCTCAGCCTAATCAAGAGGTGACCCTTTTATTCTTTGTCTGATCGGTACTAAGTACTGCTCCTAATATAGTTTCAAAATTATATACTGAATAGCTAAATAATGTGATGTTTTATAATTGAATGATAAATTCTTTGTGTAAAAGTGTTCTAAAAATTTATGGAACTGAAGAACTAAATACTAAAATAATAACTTTTGGGACGCTTCCTAGGGTGTTCATAACCTACAATCTTTGAAAAATATAATATTTCATGAAATTTTTTATATTTTGGATAAAGTAAGAATTCATAGTGTACAAGTCCCAAAATACTAAACATGAATATATTGGGGAGCCATAAAATGACAAGTTTGTGAAGGTATTGAATTTCACGGGAAAATATGTCTTGTCAAATTAATATTGATTGAAATTTATCAACTCATGCATAATTTATTTTGAAAAAGGTTGAAGTCTATAAAACATGTATAATTCTTTAATTATTAAATAACTAAATTATATCCTTGAAAATCATGTTCAATAACATTGAATGTGAACCATACTAATAAAATAAAATGAGGGAACAAAATTCAACAAACTGGCAATATTGGATGTGAATCCTAGTTCATGAGTTCATAAAATGTTAAATGAATTTTATATTTTGTAACTCCCCGAGCCTGTACCCCGAACGCTACACGGTGCTCATAATCCTAAAGGACCAAAAGCTAACCCATGCCTGGTACCTGCTACAATAACTGAATAAAAATACTGCAAACATATGTCAATTAGGTGAAAATTTTCCATAAGGTTTAATACTAAAATAAAATAGAATACAGTATAACAATACCAAAATTGAAACTTCTACATGAAAAATAATCTAGTTTGAAAAACCCTCTAAACTGTCTGAAACATGAAGTTGATCGGATAAGGCCTGAACTAACTCCGAACTACTGAAATAAGCTGAACTACTGAAGAAATCATCATGTCCTCAAACTAAGAGGACTCACCACTAACATTGTCAGCAGAATATTTGATCTGTTAAGTATGATCGGAAGCCCACCCGTCTGAACCTATGATATAAAATATCATAGCACAAAAGAAAGGTATGCGATAGTACTTTGAATGTACTGGTATGCAAAGTAAGGTAGGATGAAATGCATGGGTTCATATGCATGAACAATACTGACTGAATGACATGAATATAACTGAATGAGAGTACATTTATGAATACGTATACTATAATCTGAGGTTGTGATAACACTCGATACTAGCTCTGAATTACTGGTTTACTGATTTTTGACTTTATTGATACTGTGTAACTGATAACTGAGTGACTGTATCTGACAATCTTTATCCTATGGAACTATATTGACTTTGTACTAAACTGAGTGACTGTATCTGATAGTCATGAATCTGTAGAATTGAACTGAGTTCTATTCTGAGACTGGAACTGATATTGAGATTGTGGGAGGTAATCCTCTAACTGATATGCCCCTTTCTAAATAGATTGGGGTCCTACCTGTAACCCTAGTTATAAGGGTGTCAGTACCATGCCATGGGTAAAGACAATTATGAGTTAACCCTGTCTAATAGGAAGCTCTTTTGACAACCCTTAAAGGTAGGAAAACTCGTATGAGATGTATCAACAATAATCTGACAGGAGGATATCTCAACCTATACTGGCTATGTAGTTTTGTAATACAGGAATTTCTACTAAGGGTCGGGTAGGAATGCCCCCATCCCTGGGTTAACTCGATGTTGAATCCTGCACCCAACTGAATACACATTGAACTCATTTCAAAATTCATATGAGGCTTGACTAAACTGTTACTGATTATACTGTCTAACTGAAATGAACTGAGTTCACTGAGTTCCATTAACTGATGGAATACTACTGAATTCTATTTAACTGGATGAATTTTCTGAGGCCTGAACTAAATACTGAACTAGACTGGACTGATACTAAGTTTATTAAGTTTTTCCTAAGTTTTGTATCTGACTGAGAGTACTACTGATCGTGACATAACTGATACTATCCTGAGACTGACCATGGCTCTAGGTAATAAGCTAAATTATTGGGTATTAAATACCCCCAAAACTCGATAGCATAAATTATAAGACATGGCATAATCTTGAAATATGATAAATGACTACTTAATCATCATTCATTCATTGGGACATTCTAGCAAACACTTGCATGATGTGGACTTGAATACATGCTAACATGATATAATTTCATTATTTAATTCTCATGAACAACTCATCAAACACTTGGAAGGAATTGTATATGCACATAGTACTAATCAACACATGAGTATCACAAATTCAAGGCTTTAACATGAATTCATATGATACTGCATACATAATTGTTGAATTTGCATAAATCCTGTACTTAATCATGGAATAGAAATCCAATTAACATTATAATCATGAATACTCTTGAATACAAATCATGGAAAGCATGAAATCAAAATACTTGAAGTTTAAAAGAGTTTCATGGACTCCAAGGGTGGAAGAAACCCTTGGATAAACACTTGACATACCTTGGTTGCTAAATTCTTGAAGAAAAATGGTGAAATCTTGAGCCTTGTCTTTGAAATAAATCACCTAGGGTTCTTGTTCTTGAGCAATTTGAGAAAAAGTGAGTGTATTTTTCTTAAAAAGGGTTGAATCTCGTATTTTAGGGCTGAATTGGGGTGAAAAAAAACCTTAATACCCTTGAGGATACAAATTTTTAATGATTGAAACCCAAATTATTGACGCGTAGGCCGACGCAATGGCCAATGTGCTACGTCGAGTCTGCGTCGGTTCATTTGAATTTGACACTAAGAGTCAACAAAAATATTAATCAACCCTATGGATGACGCGCTGCATTAAGATCACATTGATAAACTATTTTGGGTTCCCAGACACGTGTCAAACGAGGTCCAAAAAATCTAAAACTCGTCCAGGAACACCTACTGACATTCCTGATCATGAATCAATCTAAAGATCGATACTTTAAGATCGTAAGAGTCATGATATAGAGTTGCCAACTTACGAAGGCCAAAATAATACTAAGTTTGAATACTTAGCTAGAATTTTCTAAGTCTGGGACCCCTTAGCAAGTTTGAAAGACTGAGTTGAGCTTAGGATTTTATGGGGTCTTACAATATCTCCCCCTTAAGTACATTCATCCTCGAATAAGACTGGTTACACTAAGAATACTGATAGGCTATACTTAGACACTAAACATGCATAACTGAAGCATTATTTCATGACTAAAATTATTGATATATTGAATTATCATACTGAACATGCATATCTGATGCATGAAAACATAGCAAAACATGATTTATGAATGCATGACTAGGATTACTGATAAGCTGGGCTTATATACTAGACATGCATATCTGATGCATAAGTACATGACTGAACTGATTCGTGAATGCATAGTAAAGTATGCAACATTAATTGATACCAAATTAGTAGTTATATTTCAATATAAGATTGAGTAAATTCAAAGAAAAACTGTTACCTTGGTCTAAGTTTGAGTTTACAGAGAATAGGTGAGGATACTTGGTCCGCATGTTTGCTTCTGCTTCATAAGTAGCTCTCTCAACGGACTGATTTTGCCAAAGTACTTTGACTTGAGGGATATTTTTGTTCCTCAATCTGCGAATCTGATAATCAAGGATTTTGATAGGAGTCTCTTCATAAGAAAGGTTGTTCTGAATATCTATGCCCTCTATATGGACTAGGACTGCTCAGTCACCTATGCTTTTCTTAAGCAAGGAGACATGGATCACTAGATGGACGAAATCTAAGTTTGAAGGCAACTCAAGCTTGTAAGCTACCTTTCCGAAATGATCGAGAATTTGATAAGGACTGACATATTAGAGACTAAGCTTCCCCTTCTTACCAAACCTCTTTACTACTTTCATAGGAGATATTTTAACAAAATAAAATCGTTGATCTTCTTAACTCAAGATCAGTTATTGAACACGAAGAATGGGAACTTTGAGAACATAATTGTGCGTAAAATATGATACATGAACTAAATATCATGAACTGAAATGAGACCCTTGAATATAGGGCTTACGACTGAAATTGGAACTTGAGGGTCCACTCATGAGTACCCATTATTCCAACCGGATTCATTATGTGAAGTGAAACTCAGAGGTTTAGGACATGAAAGATTGAAGTTTATGGTGCATATCCCTCTTGGGACATTATGTCCCTTGAAGAATGCTGACTTGGCTGAGATACCAAGGAAAAGATGGGACGATGCCTAGGGCACGTTTGAACTGAGCTGTGAATGAATACCTAAGATCTGAAACTAGGACATGATACATGAACTGAGCTGAACACGTAACTACCTAGTTGCTCGATTTGGGAATAGTTACTTTCATGAGACTCTGGATATTATGACTAGATAGAAGAATGGGAAACCCAACCATACAAACATTGTCTGCCTAACTGCTAAACTGAATTGCAGGTTTTGTGGACTAACTTATGCTAAAAACTTATATTTGATTGGAGCCTTTCTTTGGTATTCTTTCTATAGAGTTCTAGTGGCTTTAGGAAGTAAGGACTCTTGGCATGGCTAAATAAAATAACTGGATGAGAAAATCACATCCTGGCTAAAATTCTATAATATGAGGCGACTCCTACGAATCATCATTTAAGATAGAGTGGCTAAGACTTATGCGTTGCAATAGAAAATTTTTAAGCTTAGACATATTCCTCGAATACTCTCTCAACTATACTCTCCACCCTATTACGACACTTCACCTAAGACTACTATAAGTATTCATATAGGCATTAAGCATGAATTTATAAACATACTATCTTGTCTGATTAACTAAATGACTAATAGATGAATATTGGTTATGTAAGATTGAATTGTACTTAGTCTGGACTGAAACTGTAGAGTATTTTATGTATAAGGTAAGGCCAACTGAGCAACATGAGGTACTGAGAATGAATACGTGAAGACTATATTATTTAAGAATACAAGACCAAGTGTATAACATGATTCCAAAATAGTCTGTAAACTGAGGTACTGAAATACTAATAACTGAATAACTGATAATTATATGCTATGGTCAGCTAAATATAAAATTAAACTGAGTTACTGATCTGATTACTGGACTAAGACTAGGACAAAGACTGTAACTAAGATATTAACTGAAACTATACTAAAACTGAATACTGGGTTCTGATAGCTACGTGATGGGGACTGACATAAATTGAGGATCTAAATAAATACTCACACTCTGCATTTTTTCAACTTCTCATCTTACAAAAAATTCTGATTTCCTCTTTTGAAGCACTAAATATGACTTTCTGCTAGCAATTTGCTTGCACACTTACCTGACATTCAAGCCTATCTTCATAGCTATAGCCTCATGTAAAACAAGTATGCAATCGCTTATCACTACATTATTTCAAAAGAAGACTTCACTGAAGGATTAAAATATGAGGACCTGAAGCATGAATAAATACTATATCAAACTCGACACTTACTGAGGCTTGAGTAATAGAATGTCAACATCATAGATGCACTAAGAGACCTAAACTGAGGATATGCGTGACACAATTTAAATTTATCTGATCATTAGGGGTATAATATAATTCATGGGAACTGAACATACTATAAATCATAACATGAGTACATAAGTCATGAGATGCATAACTTGAGTCTAGAGTTTCTGTATTCACATAACATGATTCATAACAATGAGTGAACTTGAACTCCTTATACTAGGAACTATAAGAATGTATAATTGCTAACGTGCATGAGTATGGGCTATGATCATAGAGCTAACATTTAAGACCAGAATAGAAATCATGATAACTTATGGTTTTCAAGAGTTTGGAATACAATTCTGAGATGATATGCATAATCATTCTCACTACGAGAATAGACAAGAGTGTTATTACTGAAGGATATGATGAACATTTCTAAGTACTACTTGAACACAGGGTTCATCAAGTCCGTGAAAGATGCTAGGGCATTGGTAAGACCAAATGAAATGACTAAGAATTTAAAGTGACCATACCAAGTTCTGAAAGCTATTTTTGAAAAGCCATATTCTCTAACTCTGAGCTGATGATAGGTTGATCTGAGGTCTATCTTAGAAAAGTAACTGGTACCCTGGAGATGGTCAAACAAGTCATCAATTCTGGGTTGTGGATACTTGTTCTTAAACGTGACTTTATTTAACTAATGGTAGTCAATATCCATTCTGAGAGAACCATCTTTCTTACACACGAATAGAACTGGTGCACCCCACAGGGACATACTGGGTTTGATGAATCCCTTATCTAGGAGATCTTTCAATAGTTCTTTTAATATTTGAGTTCTACTGGAGCTATTGTAATACCCCATATTTTTGTACTAGTCTATGAACCATCATTCTTACGTGTATAAGCTATAATCCAAGTGATTTCCATGTGGATATAAGTTTCATGATCTTAACCCTCATGTTTGAAGTACTATTGGGGTTAAGAATATTCATAAGAGTCACATAGAACCAAGTAGAGCTATGATCCTTTGATTCATCCAAAGATTGGTATTCGATTCTACAAGGGTCTACTTTAAATATGTATAAATTTGTATATATATGGAATTTTTCATCTTAAAACCTATCAAATTGTAAATAATTGAATTAGATTTCCAACAATACCAATTTTATAAAAATCCAATAACCGAGCGAGAAGTTATGCAGTTTTCGTGTGAGGCAATAAGCCAACATGATAGCAATATGTCGCATCAACATTGTGTTATGGCACTATTTTTGCATGCTAATTCAGATTTTTATGAGTCAAGGGGAAATTTGGTCATCCCCCCTCACTCTAATTCATTTATAACATACAATTTCCGCCCCTAGAAGCATAAAATTGCTCCTTTACTAAATTTTTCTCTTAAGAATAAGATCAAACTAGGTTACCTCAAGATCAAGAATTCCAAAGAACGCATCAAGATTCAGGTTCCATCTCTAAGATATAATAATCTAAGGTATATGGGGTTTTAACAAGAAGAATCCTTCCGTTCTTATGCCCAAAGTTTTGATTTTAATTAAAGAATTTCATGTTTTCAAGTGGAATTTATGCTGAATTTACTTTGTTTCAAGTTTATGAGATTACAAATTGTTAAATTCTTGAATTGTATACTTACCCTATCTATTATTTTTAGAATTGAGATTTTATCCCATGAATTGCATGTTCTTACATGAATTGTTGTTCCAAGTTTTTCTAAAATAGTGTAAAGAATCAAGTTCTATTATGAAACCATAATTATTTGAGTCTACATGTATTTAACATTTCTCATAATTAGCACACAACTACTCGTGAATAATTAAATAACACATAGCTCTAAGACTGATTGTAGGGGGTTGCGGAGTGTGCGGATAACTCGGGTAATTTACGTGCAGATAACTCAGGTAATTTGCATGGTTAGTTAATATTAAGTTCTTTTCCATTACTATAAATAATTTAGATCAATTGACATTTGTTGTTCATGCATAGATGATTTTCCATATGGATTATATAAACTATCATTAATATATTCTAACATTTTTTTAATCTATATAATATCAATCTGAATAGTAATTATCTAGGTATGAATAGTAGCTATCGTCATTTAAATGTGTTTGTTCTAATTCATCTTCAATCCAATTTTCTAATTCTTCATCTTCAATATTAAATATCTTTTGCCATATAATTTTCTTTATATCTACTATCTCTATATCCTTAAGTACATATAATACAAGTATCTTAAATTCATCTATCATTTCATTAGGTAAATAATTATTCATTTTTCATATGAGGCTATTTTTCAAAATATTCCCTCCAATTATATACATAAAGAAATAGGATCATCTTATATCACAATATACTAGATTATTCTTAAATAACATGTTCTTCGATCTCTATTAGAATGGTAATCTAAATACTTTTCCCCTGAACAGTGCCTCTACTCTAGTTACTCCCCTATCACGGCTTCTTTGCCTCACCCATTTCACCTTTAGGATGGCATAGTTCTAGAAATTTTTCTCCTTTTCTACTTTGCTAATAAACTTCTTAACATGCTATTCTTTGAATAATTCTACTATAAAGTAACTAACATGAGCTTATTTTATTATACTTATGATTGTCAGGAATTTATGAATTTAGTTATTCATAAGTATGAATAAAAATACCTGTACTAGTAGATTTGATAAATTTGTGCTTTGCTCATCCATATCTTAGTGTAAAGCTAAATATCTTTATTGATTATATGAGATAAAATTTTATTATGTACAAAAGGCTTGCTTTCCATGTAGAAAGTCTTGTCTTAACTTAGCAAATGCTTTTGCTATTTATAAACTAAAAAGAGAAAACACATATACTATTCTATACTTTTTCTACTTTAAATTTGTCATCTTTATAAAAGTAAAAAAAATTAAAGTAACTTTATAAAAAGAAAATCTTAAAGCTATCCTACAAAAAACAAAACTAATAATGACTTTTTGGCCAAAAAAGTCAAAAAGGCTAGTAAAAGGTAATAAATGCTT
The DNA here is from genome assembly GCF_002878395.1 of Capsicum annuum. Lineage (NCBI taxonomy): Eukaryota > Viridiplantae > Streptophyta > Magnoliopsida > Solanales > Solanaceae > Capsicum > Capsicum annuum. Next base: position 66,132,414 of record NC_061120.1, read on the forward strand.
ACATAATAATTTACGGATCACCTAACATTTCACATGTCAATAATTCATATGTCTCTTTCATAACTTCAATGCTTTGTCTCTTTGTCTTTATTTCTCCATCAGTCTGTGTTGCTTTATATCTTTTATCTTCTAGCCGACGTCCTTATCCTCTTTCATTCTAGTTGAACTTCTGGAATTACATTATTTTCTGCATTACATTTTGAACAAAAATGATCTGGATATTTATGCCCTATTATTTTACAGTATCTGGTCAATAATTCTCCCAAAATAATTTTTTCCTTAATTTGCTCTGGTAGTTGGTCATTTCTCTGGATTGCGCAACGTCATAATCCATTGTCTATCTTCTTCCATATTTGCTTGTCTTAACTCTCTTAAATTTGAATAAATCATTAGCTAGCCTCTTGAATAATAACTCCATATTGAATTTCCATTTAGGTAGTTATTTGCTAATTCCTGGATAATTGTGGATATTCCAATAATTCTTTTATTCACATAAAAATCGGGTATATCTATGTAATACCCCGCATGTTTCTAAGCTAGGAAGTGAATAAGTATTCCTACGTATGAAATCTCCTATCCTGTGATTCATACTTGAGTACATGACTTACAATGAATATCCTAGTGATAGGATAGCTTATGATGCATTAAGCATGTTCATATGAGTCACTTAAGGTAATACAAACTAAGAGTTTTTGAATCCATCAATTTTTAATGTTAGATTTTTCAAGGGTCATCTTTGAACAAGTATAACTCAATTTTAATGTGGTATTTTGGATGATTTATACCCACCAAATTATAGAGAATTGAATTAGCTTTCCAACAATACCAATTTCACCATAATCCAATTCTCAAGCAAAAAGTTATGCCCATTTTCGTGAGAGACAGTAAGCATAGGCGATTGGTTAGGCGCCCAACCCAAGCATAGGCGATTGGTTAGGCGCCGCCCAACCTAGCTTAGGAAATTACTTGGGTGCCACCTAAGTCAGTTTTAGGTGCCAAAAATACTTCGTTTTGAGTTATTTTAAGGGTAATTAAGTCTTTTAATACTCCTTACACGTCCCTAAACTTAACCCTACGAAATATATAGCTTCTAAGCATATTACAACCCTATTATCATCTCAAAGATCATCATCCAAGAGAACTAAAAGGGAAAAATAACTAGGATTTCATAACTAAGCTTGAAGATCCGATATCAATAAAATTCCTCTGTCAATCATCAAGAATCTTCCATCTAAGGTATGCATGAGTTGATTTATGGATCCCTTTCATCTATAAAGCTCAAAAATTCCCTATTTTTCATTATAAAGTATGATTTCTATATTGTTGGGTGTTGATTATCATGTTGTTGATATTGGGTGATTCCCAAGATGGAATCTTGATATGTTTTTTTTTTAATTTCATGATATCATATGAGTTGAAAACATGTAAATTTGGTTGTTCATGATGTATAATTTGATCATTTTACCTATGCTTAAGATATGCATGTAAGGTGTCTGATAAAATGCCTAAGAAACTAGAAATCATGCAATATAGCTAAATTGTGACTAAGTGAAGGATTCATAATATGCCCTTACGTTCCAATGACTACTATGTTGATAATATGCCTTGTAAATGTTGTTCGAATACTCATGAACTATTTTTATGAGATTATGCTATGTTTACTTGCAAATCCTACTTATGAACAAAATATATGATAACCATGCAATCCACATGAACTTCCATGCTATTACTATGTGTTGCCAATATGATTATGGAATGAACATGATATTAAGATTGTGCAAGTACTTCCATGTGATATGAAATCCTTTCCATGCAATACATTTTTGATAACAATGCTTACTATGAGATCCCTACTTATGATATTATGAATTATGGATTCTACTCTTATGATCAAGTCAGTCATGTGTGTCAGTTTCCTTCCATTGAGTCCTAGGGGTACTTATACCCAAAAACTATAGTTGTATGCCTAGATACATGTTATGTTTCACGAGATCCGAACTCAAGCTATGGTTCCATAGACTTCAGTAAGTCATGTGACTCAGGAAAACCTCATGATCTTAGTCAGTTGTCAGATATTAGTAACATTCTGCCAGTCAATGGAATTCAGTAAGATTAAGTAATGTACAGTCAGTTATTTATGTCCAGTCCCTCCAGATGGGAGTAGAGGTTAGCACCGAGTGAACCTAAGGATAGGAACTCACCCACCAGTTCAGGGTGTGCTTCTTAGTAATCATCCTTGTGTTCCAGGACTACATAGCCAGTGTTGGTTAAGACATCTTGACATATCAGATTAGGGTTTATGAGGTGGCTTAACCTGTCAGTTTAGGGTTTCCACCATTCTCATTGAGTACCCGCCACATAAGGGTCACTCACAGGCTGTCCCTACCTGTGGCACGGTATTGACACCCCTCCAGTTGGGGCAGAGATTGGACTCCAGCTTAGCCATAACGGCATACTTTGAGCATGTCGATTAAGCACTACTTCCCACAGTTTCAGTATCAGTACAGTAAAAGAACTCAGGGCATTCTTCACATTTCAGTATATACAGGACTATCAGATACAGTCGTCCATGTTATCAGTTTTAGTATCAGTCATGACAGTTATCAGTAAACCATGTATTAGCTTATAGGTCATGCTATCACGTATTCACGGTTCCAGTTTCTATATATGTGTGTTTGCACTCCCACGTTCATATTAGTCAGTCAGTGTTGTTCATGCATGAAACCCTTTATGTTCAACCTACCTTCCTCGTATACTCAATACTCCACTTGTACTAACGTATTTGCGCTATGGTACTTTCTTTTTATGTTACACCATAGGTTCCGAGACACGAGCTCCATCCCAGCAGTAGCGGTAGCATTCCAGTCATAGATACACAGTGAGTCCTCATTGATTCGAGCACAGTATGATTTGATTCATTTATTTATTTCTTCAGTTCATTTTTACGAAGTTAGTTGGAGACATGTTCCTTCAACTCCTTATTCAGATAGTTTAGAGGCTTTCAGATTTATGTTCAGATTTACGTTCAGACTTAGCTTTCAGATTGAGTTGTTTTGGGTATTTTCAAACATAAAATTGTATTCAGTTAAACCTTATGGCCTTACAGTTCTATGTATTCCACATTTTTATATCATAATTTGCAGTATACATGTACAAATATCAGTCATGTGTTAGCTTGTGGTCCCTCAGGGTCATAAGCACAGTGTAGCATTCCGGTTCAGCAAATCGGCGTGTTACAAACTTGGTATTAGAGCCTAAGGTTCAATAGTGTCCTAGGAAGTCTAAAATCCGTATCTAGTAGAGTCTTGTACATGGGTGTGTTGCGCACCACATTTATGTGCGAGAGGCTATAAGATGTTTTAGGAACAGTTCCCTTTCTTCATTATTCATGTCATACTAGTGAGCATAATCACAAGTTAAACTCTCAGTCTAATCCATTCTTCTCTTTTTCCAGACCATGGCCCCAAAGAGAAGAAACCAGCCAGCTCCTCAGCATGAAGATCCTTTGGGAGAACATATTTCCCATGCAGAGTTTAGAGCCGTATTTACCACACTTGCTCAGTCTATGGTTGCACAGACTAAACGGCCAGCAGTTATTACTGCCAATCCATTGGCTAATCCCAAAGCAGCAAGGGTTCGGGACTTCACTCGGATAAACCTTCCATCTTTCCATAGGTTTAAGTCTGATGAGGACCCTCAAGAGCTCATTGACCAAGTCCAAAAGGTCATTGACATCATGGGTGTTACTTCTATTGAGAGTGCTGAGTTATCCACCTACTAGTTACACGATGTTGCTCATGATTGGTTCAAACAGTGGAAGTCTGAGAGGTTAGATGATACAGGCCCTATCAAGTGGGAGGAATTTGTCACAGCCTTCTTAGACAAATTCTTTCCCCAAGAGCTGAGGGAAGCCAAAGTTCTTGAGTTCATCAATCTCAAGCAGGGGAATATGACGGTTAGGGAGTATTCTCTTAGATTTACTCAGCTAGCTAGGTATGCTTCTCATGTGGTTGCAGACAATAGAACTAAGATCAGTAAGTTCGTGTCAGGGTTCAACGATAGCGTGGTAAATGAGTGTAGGTCTGCGTTGCTGATTAGTGATATAACCTTATCCAGACTCATGACCCATGCCTAACAAGTAGAAGAGAAGAAGTTTAAGACAAGGGAGAGGCAGAACAAGAAAGCAAGGTCAGGTAACTTCAACTTTGCTCACCCCAAGTCAGATGTAGGAAACCGTCCACATTTTCGCTCCAAGTCAGCCATTCCAGCTCTTTTCTCTACCAGCGCTCCAGTGCCGAAGTTCAGAGATGGCAATAGAGACAAAGCGCCATGCTCTAAATCTTAAGGCAGCGTTAGCAGTGCCCGAATAAATCACCTTTGTCAGACTTGTGGGAAGAACCACAAGGGCATTTGTAGAGCTGGTAGTGATGTCAGTTTTGGTTGTGGCAAGCCAGGCTACAGGATTAGGAAGTGTCTACAGTCAAGTCTTCAGGGTCAGCAAAATATTCTACAACTCAGTCCAGTCGCCCGAACCAGCAGGGTGACATTTCCAGTGCTACCAGTGGGCAACACCCAAACAGACTCTATGCTTTTCAATCCTGGTAGGATCAAGAAAATTCTCCTAATATCGTTACTGGTACGTTACAGATTTTCCATGTTCATGTTTATGCTTTGCTAGACCTAGGTGGATCTTTTTCTTTTGTTACTCCATACATAGCAAGAAATTTAGGAATCAGTCCTGAAGTCCTAGAAAAGCCCTTCTCAGTCTCTACCTAGTGGGTAAAACCATCATAGCCCAGCGGGTATACAAGAACTGCTCGGTTATGATATCTCAGAAATCCACGTCAGCAGATTTAGTGAAGTTAGAGATGACTAATTTTGATATCATTCTCGGTATGGATTGGCTTCATTCCTGCTATGCCATAGTCGACTGCAAAAATAGGAGAGTTCAGTTTTAGTTCCCAAATGAGCCCGTCCTAGAGTAGAAGGGTAGCATTTCAGCGTTTAGGGGTCAACTTGTTTCCAACCTTCGGGCAAGGAAAATGATTTCTAAGGAGTGTGTGTATCATCTCGTGCATGTTAAAGATTCTAGTTCTGAATATCCCAGCCTCGAAACAATCCCTGTTGTTAATGAATACTCAGATGTCTTTGCCAAAGATCTTCTAGGCATTCCTCCCAAAAGAAAAATAGACTTCGGCATAGACCTTCTTTCAGATACTCAACCTATTTCTATATTGCCATACAGAATGTCATCGGCAGAAGTCAAGGAACTGAAAAATCAGTTGAAGGATCTCTTAGATAAGGGATTCATTAGACCTAGCATTTCCCCATAGGGTGCACCAGTATTATTCGTGCGTAAGAAAAATGGTTCTCTCAGGATGTGTATTGATTACCTCAACTCAACAAAGTCACGATCAAGAATATACTCTTCCTAGGATTGATGATCTATTCTACCAACTTCAGGGTGCCAGTTACTTCTCCAAGATAGACCTTGGATCAGGCTATCATCAGCTCAGAGTTAGAGAATGTAACATTTCGAAGACAGCATGTAACATTTTGAAGACAGCTTTCCGTACTCGGTATGGTCACTTCAAATTTTTAGTCATGTCATTTGGTTTTACCAATTCCCCTGTAGTTTTTATGGATTTGATGAACCGTGTGTTTAAGCAGTACTTGGACATGTTTGTCATAGGCTTCATAAATAATATTCTGGTCTAGTATCGCACAGAGCATGATCATGCAGACCATCTCAGGATTGTTCTTCAGACTCTCAGGGATCACCAATTATTCGCTAAGTTCAGCAAGTGTGAATTTTGTCTAAGATCAGTAGCATTTCTTGGCCATATTGTTTGCTGTGATGGAATTAGAGTAGATCATCAAAAAACTGAGGCAGTAAGAAACTGGCCCAGACCCATATCTCCATTAGATATTAGGAGTTTCTTGGGTTTGGCTAGCTATTACAGATAGTTTTTCAAGGGATTTTATTCTATTTCATCTCCCATATACAGATTAACTCAGAAGAAGATTAAGTTTTAGTGGTCAAATTCATGCAAGAAGAGCTTTCAAGAGTTGAAGACTCGACTCACCTCCGCTCTAGTTCTAGTTATTCCAAATGGTTCAGATGGTTTTGTAGTCTATTATGATGCATCCAGAGTGGTTTTAGGTTGTGTCCTCATGTAGCATGGTAAGGTCATAGCCTACGCCTCCAGACAGTTAAAGCCACATAAGAAGAATTATCCTACTCATGATCTTGAGTTAGCAGCGGTAGTTTTTGCCTTGAAGATTTAGAGGCATTATCTCTATGAAGTTCATGTAGATGTCTTCACAGACCATAAAGATGTACCACGACATGCGGGAGATCTATTGGTGGAGTGGAATGAAGAGAGATGTTGCAGAGTTTGTGGCTAAGTGCCCTACATATAAGCAGGTTAAGATAGAGCATCATAAACCTAGTGGTTCCATGCAAGAGTTCACCACTCCTACTTGGAAGTGGGAAGAAGTTAACATGGACTTCGTGAAGGGTTTATCTAGAAATCATCATCAGCATGATTCAGTCTGGGTCATTATAGATAGAATGACCAAGTCAGCTCATTTCCTTCCTGTTCGTACTTCTTATTCCACTGAGGATTATGCCAAACTCTATATCAAGGAGTTGGTCAGATTACACGGTGTTCCACTATTTATCATATCAGACAGAGGTACCCAGTTCACTTCTCACTTTTGGAAAGCATTCCAAAAGGGTCTCGGTACCCAAGTCCATCTCAGTATAGCATTTCATCTTCAGACAGATGGTGAAGCAGAGAGGACCATTCAGACTCTTGAAGATATGCCAAAGGTGTGTGCAATTGACTTCAAGGGAAGTTGGGATGACCACTTGCCTCTGATTGAGTTTTCATACAACAATAGCTATCATTCTAGCATTCAGATGGCTCCATTCAAAACTCTCTATGGTAGGCGATGTAGATCTCTGATTGGTTGGTTCGAAGTTAGTGAGGCCTCAATCATAGGTCCTGACTTAGTATTCGACACCTTAGAGAAAGTTCAGTTGATCAGAGAGCGACTCTGGGCTACTCAGAGCCGACAGAAGTCCTAAGCAGATGTTTATAGAAAGGATCTCGAGTTTGAGGTCAATGACTATGTTTATCTTAAGATCTCTCCCATGAAGGGAGTGAAAAGGTTCGGCAAGAAAAGGAAGCTCAGTCCCCGGTATGTCAGTCCATTCAAAATTCTATGTCTCTTTGGCAAGGTAGCTTATGAGCTTGAGTTGCCTTCAGATCTAGCCTCAGTCCATCCCGTCTTCCATGTCTCGTTGCTAAAGAAGTGCTTAGGTGACCTAGCAGTTGTTGTTCCTATTCATAGCATCGATATTCAGAATAGCCTCTCTTATGAAGAGATTCCAGTCGAAATCTTAGATTATCAGACTCGTAGATTGAGGAACAAAGAAGTCCCTCTAGTCAAGGTTCTTTAGCAAAATCAGTCTCATGAGGGAACTACTTGGGAAGCAAATGCAGATATGCGTACCAAGTATCCTCACCTCTTCCCCACTAATTTAGATCAAGCTCAAGGTAATAGTTCTCCTTAATCTTATTTAGTTTCACGTTCATGTTTCTAGTATAAACTTGGTACCTATCAACCGTTTCATACTCAGTCATGCATTCAAGTGTCAGTTATCCATGCATCAGATATGCACGAGTTCAGTATGTTTAGCATGTTAGTCATAAGATCAAGTTTTAGTTCTTTATGTTCAGTTCAGGTTCTATTGTCTTGTATCCCTTCTCAGTGGATTCTCATTCGAGGACGAATGTTCCCAAGGGAGAGATATTGTAATACCCTACATATTTCTAAGCTAGGAAGTAAATAAGTATTCCTACGTATGAAATCTCCTATCCTGTGATTCATACTTGAGTACATAACTCACAATGAATATCCTATTGGTATGATAGCTTATGATGCATTAAGCATGTTCATATGAGTCAGTTAAGGTAATACAAGCTATGAGTTTTTGAATCCATCAAGTATTAATATTTAATTTTGCAAGGGTCATCTTTAAATGAGTATAACTTGATTTTAATGTGGTATTTTGGCTTATTTAGACCCACCAAATTGTAGAGAATCAAATTAGCTTTCCAACGATACCAATTTGGCCTTAATCGAATATCCGAGCGAAAAGTTATGCCCATTTTCATGAGAGACAGTAAGCATAGGAGATTGGTTAGGCGCCACCCAACCCAAGCATAGGCGATTGATTAGGCTCCACCCAACCTAGCTTAGGCAATCACTTGGGAGCCGCCTAAGTCAGTGCCAGGTGCCAAAAACACTCCGTTTTGAGTTATTTTAAGGGTAATTAAGTCTTTTAACACTCCTTACACATCCCTAAACTTAACCCTATGAAATATATAACTTTTAATCATATTACAACCCTATTACCATCTCAAAGCTCATCACCCAAGAGCACTAAAAGAGAAAAACAACTAGGGTTGCGAAACTAATCTTGAAGATCCGATTTCAAGGAAATTCCTTTGTCAATCATCAAGAATCCTCCTTCTAAGGTATGTGTGAGTTGATTTATGGATCCCTTTCATCCATAAAGCTCAAAAAGTCCCTATTTTTCATTATAAAGTATTATTTCTATATTTTTGGGTGTTGATGATCATGTTGTTGATATTGGGTGATTCCCAAGATGGAATCTTTATATATTTTTTTTAATTTCATGATATCATATGAGTTGAAAACATGTAAATTTGGTTGTTCATGATGTATAATTTGATGATTTCACCTATGCTTAAGCTGTGTATGTAAGGTGTTTGATAAAATGCCTAAGAAACTAGAAATCATGCAATATAGCTAAATTGTGACTAAGTGAAGGATTCATGATATGCCTTTACGTTCCAATGACTTCTATGTTGATTATGTGCCTTGTAAATGTTGTTGGAATACTTATGAACTATTCTTATGAGATTATGCTATGTTTACTTGCAAATCCTACTTATGAACAAGATGTATGATAACCATGCAATCCACATGAACTTCCATTCTATTGGTATGTGTTGCCAATATGATTATGCAATGAACATGATATTAAGATTGTGCAAGTACTTCCATGGGATATGAAATCCTTTCTATGCAATACATTGTTGATAACTATGCTTAGTATGAGATCCCTACTTATGATATTATAAATTATGGACTCTACTCTTATGATCAAGTCAGTCATTTGTGTTATTTACCTTCCATCGAGTCTTGGGGTTACTTGTACCAAAAAACTATAGCTGTGTACCTAAATCCATGTCATGTTTCATGATATCCGAACTCAAGCTATGATTCCATAGACTTCAGTAAGTCATGTGACTCAGGAAAACCTCATGATCTTAGTCAGTTGTCAGATATCAGTATCATTTTGCCAGTCAATGGAATTCAGTAAGATTAATCATGCACAATCAGTTATTCATGTCGAGTCCCTCTAGATAGGAGTAGAGCTTAGCACCATGTGAACCCAAGGATGAGAACTCACCCGCCAGTTCAGGGTGTGATTCTTAGTTGTCATCCTTGTGTTCTAGAACTATGTTAACCCATCAGATTAGGGTTGATAAGGTGTCTTAACCCGTTAGTTTAGGTTTCCAACCGTTCTCATTGAGTACCCACCAGATAAGGGTCACTCACAGGCTGTCCTTACCCGTGGTACGGTATTGACACCCCTCCAGTCGGGGCAGAGATTAGACTCCATCTTAGCCATAATGGCATACATGGGGCATGTCGATTAAACACTACTTCCCATAGTTTCAGTAACAGTCTCAGTAAAAGAACTCAGGGCGTTCTTCAGATTTTAGTATATATAGGACTGTCAGATACAGTCGTCCATGTTATCAGTTTCAGTATCAGTCATGATAGTTATCAGTAAACCATGTATTAGCTTACATGTCATGCTATCATAGATTTACGATCCCAGTTTCTATATATATGTGTTTGCACTCCCACATTCATATTAGTCAGTCAATGTTATTCATGTATGAAATTCCTTATGTTTAGGCTACCTTCCTCATATACTCAGTACTCCAGTCGTACTGACGCATTTATGCTATGGTGCTTTATTTTCATGTTACACCATAAGTTTTGAGACACGAGCTCCAGCCCAACAGTAGCGGTAGCATTCCAGTCGCAGAGACACAGTGTGTCCTCATTGATTTGAAGATAGTATGATTTGATTCATTTATTTATTTCTTCAGTTCATTTTTACGGATTTAGTTGGAGACATGTTCCTTCAACTCCTTAGTCAGATAGTTTAGAGGCTTTCAGACTTACGTTCAGACTTAGCTTTAAGATTGAGTTGTTTTGGGTATTTTCACCCACATAATGGTATTCAGTTAAACCTTTTGGCCTTGTAGTTCTATGTATTCCGCATTATTATCTCATGATTTGCAGTATACAGATATAGATATCAGTCATGGGTTAGCTTGTGGTCCCTTGGGGTCATGAGCATCGTGTAGCATTCTGGTTCAGCGAATCGGGGTGTTACAATCTATTATGGCTATTTCAACTTGTTGCTGAATATCTTCGGGTATGATCATATCTCGGGTTATTCCTACCTTCACAACTTCTATAGCTGGTTTAATTTCATCATACAATATCTCTGCTGGTGCCATATAGGACTTTACAAAAAATAGGTTGCCCTTGGTTATCTTTTTGTAAGTGGTAATTGCTTCATAAATTTCTGGTATAGCAGATAATTTGATTCCCTCTTGTGTATATACAGTATTGAGTAGTTCATAACTGAAATAGGTTTTAACTAGATTTGGGTTAGTTTTGGTAATGCAATTAACTTATTGTATCCTTGTAGTTTTTGGGTTATATAATTCGTATTTGGTTTTTGAATGCTTGTAGCTCTAGGTTTATGGTTTAAGTAGGTTTTTATATGGTGGATGTTTTCAATATATGCTCTGGTTATATGTTTATAAGCTCTCTTGTCTTGGTTTAGGCTATCTAAATATGTAATAGTTTGTGAGTTTATAAACAAAGGGTCTTTTTGTGTTTTTGGTATAAATGGCTTGTCAATATTTTGTTCAAGTACATATTTGGGTTCCTTATAACTCCTTTGCTTGTACCTAAAGAAGTAGATTGATAAACGTTATGGGTTTTATAGAGTTTCCCAACGTCTCCTTCTATCTCTAGAATTTTATTGTCTTTCAATCGAGATTTCTCTGTACACTGCTGAGTTATCTGAGTCATAGCTTCAAACTTCAGTATAACTTCATTAGTCTTTAGCTTTTCTATCTCATTTCCCATACTATCCACTTTCAGTGAAAGCGTAGTTAGGGTTTTGAGTATCTTTTCTAGAGTATCGTCTTCTGTAATATCAGTTTGGGTAGCTTTGTCTTGATATGTAATCTACAATAACATTCTTGTTAGTCTTGATTGCTTCAATTGTAAATGTAAAATATAATATATTCAATACTAATCTCTGAATTTCCTTCGTTGTAACTAAATTTTGTATTTTTCTTGTTAACCACCATCGTACCTGTGTGTTATCTGTTCGTACAATAAACTTGTTATATACAATATATGGCTCAAATGCTAGTAAACATTTATGTAATGAGCATAATTTTTTTCTATTTAGTTCTCATTTTATTTCTGTTTCATTGAACGTTCCAGAGTCGTATCTACAATAATGTTCTAATTTTTCTTTTTCATATCTGTATTTAAGTACTCCTCCATAACTATATTCACTTACATCTGCTTCTACTATATATATAAATTTTTTATTTTCGTCTGGAAATTTTAATTTTGGTAACTCTTTAAAAAGTATTTTTATTTTCTGTACTTTTTTCTAATCTTCTTCGTTGTAATTATACTCTACATCTTTTCTTAATTTTTTCTATAATGGCTTTAGGTTTTCTGATAATTTTGGTATATATTCTCTTACTTGGCTTACTAATCCTAAAAATGATGGTAATTTCTTTTTTTTTTTTGTATTTAATTCTTCTTTTGAATTTATTATTTTTTGTACTATATGTTGTTGCATTTTACTCCACTTTTATCTATTTGTATTCCTAAAAATTTTACCTGGTTTTTCATTATTTTTCTTTCTTTTCACTTAGACTTATTCCTGAATTTTCTATTATACCTGGAAAATGTTCTAATAATTTTAAATGTTCCTCTTTAGTTTTTATATATAGTAGTATATCATCTATGTATACTATACAATTAGGTAATTGTTTGAAATAATTATCCATAAAGTGTTGGTATCTACCTGGTGCATTTTTATATCCAAATGGTAACACATTCCATTCATAAAATCCTTGTGGCACTGTAAATGCAATTAATTTTTTTAGATTCTTCTTCTAGCTTTAAATGGTAAAATCCTGATTTACGATCGAACTTACTAAAATAATTATATCCTTGTATCTATCTTATTTTTAATATCTTATTTGGTATTAGATAATTATATGTCAAAGTTTTTGAATTTAGGTTTCTATAATCAATAACCATTCTACTTTTTCCTCTTTTTGGTCCACTGTGTTTATTTACTATAAATGTTGGCCTATTGTGTTTATAATTATTTTTTTGTATGTATTGTTTTTCTAATAATTCATCTATATGCATTTCGAATTCTTTTAAATCATTAAAGTTATAGGTTAATGGTTTTTGGGTTATTATACTATTTTTATCTATTAGCTCAATTTTTCCAATAGTTTTATGTTTTTTCCATCCTTATAATGGATCTTCACTATATAATTGTCTTAATTTTTTCTTTATTATTTCTACCTTATCTATTGAAAATATAGTTATTTCTTCTTTATTTATTGAAAATATAACTAGTTCTATTGTGTCTTCAGTATTTTTTTATATTTTCTAATTTTTGTGTGATTTTTTCACTTCCTTTTATCTAATCAGCTTTCTTTCTTATTTTATTAATAGCTCTTTTTGCTCTTACCATTTGTTTATATGGTGTTGTAAACCACCAGTGTATTTTAGTTATTATATGTGGGTATAGTTTATCTAAAAATGGCATTCCTAAAAGCATATCTTTTGATGTTAGTTCAGAATTATAGATCTCTTCTATTGTTAATATCTTATCACATACTTGTATTTTTACATTTCTAGCTTTATAGGTAATTAAGCTTCTTTCATTATTAAATTCTTTGACTACTATTGGTGTTTTAATCTTATCCCATCCGTCTTCTGGCAAACAGTTATATCTACATACGTTGGCTTCTGCTCCTGTATCAATCATAGGTGTATAATACCTATTAAAATATTCTTCTACTATTATTTTCATAAGTATATATATTTTCATCATAAAACTCTCTTTATTAATAATTTTTGCTTATTGTAGGTTATGGTTAATTGTGTATGTTCTATGTTGTAGGGTTTTACTTGTTCTAACCATTTTATCCCTAATATTATATCTTTTTTTTGCATATCTTCCTTTATTTCAAATTCTATTTTTATATTTTTAACTCCTATTATTATTTCTTTTTAAGTTGTATCTTTAATAGTTACTAAATTTCTTCGTAGATCTGGACATATATTACTATTATATTTTATTTCTTCATTTTTCACTAGGTATTTTACTATATGATTTTCTTCTTGTCCCATACTTAGGAGTATTAAATATTCTTTTTTATTTATTGTTTTCGTTATATAATATTGAGTTAAATTAACTGTTGAAGTTTTTTTATAATTTATTTTTTTCGATGATCCTGATGATTCTGTTTTTTCAAAAGCTATTCTTTTTGTTGTGCTTATTCTATCATTTATTATTTCTAAATTTTCTTTTATATCTATGTCTTTGTAACTATAATCATTGTTATCAATTATATTTACAAATTGTTCAAAAGGACTATCTATTTGTACTTTATTAATTTTATTTTTTTCATTATTTTATGTTTTGTTGTTAATACATATAGATTTTTACATTTTCCTGTAAATATTTTACTTCATGGGGTTAGTTCTATTCCTGATATTTTCCAATATAATATCAATGATTTATCTAGGTTTTTATTTGTTATTGCTACTGAATAATTCGCACTTATTATAAATTTAAATTTTTGGTATATTAAATTTCCTCTTATAAAAGTTATTATATTTTTTCTATATGTTTTATAATCCTATCATCTGCTCAATATAATTCTATTGGTGTATCTATTCCTTCTCTAAAATATGCTTTTATTAATATTTCCGTTCCTCCAAGGTGTACGTATTTTATTGGGTCTTTACTTTTTATATCGTTTATTTCTTTATTAATTATTCTTTTGTTACTAATGGTATACTAGCTTTACCTTTTGTATATCTACAGTCTATTGCATGTTCTTTTTGGCTTACTACGTAGTATTCTTGTTTTCGTCTACTAAATATGTTTTGTATTGTTGGTATTTTAAATATTTTTCTACACTTAGATCTAATTCTTTTCCTTTTATCTCATCAAATAAATTATTATCAAATATTATTTTCTGATTTATTCCTTCTTCATTTAAATATTCTTCCTTTTTTATTATTTTTATATCTTCTTCAGTCATTTGATGCATCTGATTCACTATCTGTTTCATTTTCTGAAATTTCATATATATTATCTTCACTTTCTAATTCGTAATCTATATAATCTATTTTCATATATTATGCATTTTCTATCTTTATTTTTGATATTTGTTTCTTTTTTGGGTCTTTAGGCATTTTACAATCTCTAGTTAAATGTCCTAGTTTTCCACAATTATAACAAGTACATTCTTTTATAGATTTCTTTTTTCTATCTAGTCTTTTATATATATGATTTTTTACATAATATCTTTTTTTTGGTTTCTTATACTTATATTTTAACTTTCTGTACTTCTTATATTTCTTATGTCTTTTTCTTTTCTTATAATATTTTTCTTCACATCCAAATTGGGGTGCTATTTTGTCCTTACAACATGCTAAATTCCATATTAATGTTTTTTCCATTTTTATTTCTTCTCTGTATTTTTCACATCAATATCTATACCATTGTTGTATAAATTTTATTCTTGCTCCTAGGGTATCTACTATTTCTTCTTCATCCCAACTCTTTATTATTTTTGAACTACATGGTTCAGGTAATATACTAAAATATAATCTTCTTACTTCTTTACTTTCTTCTGTATTGTATGTTCCCTTATAGTAGTATTCTTTAAATGCACGCATATATTCATCTATATAGCACATATTACATATTGCTAGTTTTAACATTAAATTCCTATTTGTATTTTTTTCTTTATTTTGTTCTTCTTTTTCTGTTGTCATACTGTTAAATTCATCTCTTATAGCTATTTCATATTTTTTCAATATATCTATAGGTGTTAGTTTAATTACTGTTGTTCCTTCTTTTTTTATCAGCCCTTAATACCTTTTTACTATCTTCAGTTAAATTTAAAAACCATAATGTTGTTGTTCGTATTAGTGTTCTTTCTATATATTCTGGTGTATTTGTTGTATTTATACCATTGTCTAATAATTATTTTGTTATATATCCTATCCATAATTGTATCGTTTTATCTACATTTATTACACAGTCTAAGTCTAATAAGTTATAGTTTTTATTAATTATTTATTTTGGTGTCCATTTGTTATATTCATCCTTTAGGTTATACCTTTTAAACCTATCTTTATAATAATATGTAGGTTTTCTTATTTCTGATGTACTAGGTATTATAATTTCATCATCCTTTTTATCAAGAGTGTTTATTTCCGTGTTTGTATTTTCTAAGTTTTCTTTATTAATTACTTCTTGTTTTTCATTAATTTCTAGCTTTTCTATATTTGTTAAGATTTCTGTATATGTTTCACTCTCTTCCGAATCATAATTATCTGTTTCTTTAGCATCAATTTTATTTATTTCTTTTTCATTAGCTTCTAATTCTTTATTTTCTAATTTTTCTTTAAATTGATTTATTTTAATTAATAATTTTTGTTCTTTATCCTTTTCTTCTTTTTCTTTTTGTCTTTTATCACACAGATCTTTTAGCATTTATAGTTTTTTTTCTAATTCAGCAATCCTATTATTTTTAGTTTCTTCTATTTTTCGTATTTCATCTGTAGTCTATTGTTCTATTTTCTTTTTCCTGTCTATTTCTTCATTTTCTATTGCTATTATTACCAGCTATTAATTTATCTTTTAATTTTAATTCTTCGTTTTTTAACATCAAATATAAATGTTCACCTATTTTCTTATATCTTCTTCCTAAATTAGAAAATACTATTTTTATTTTTAATCCTTCGTGATTTTCATATGTTTTTCATCAATTATGAATTCTTCTTTATTCATTTTATCTATTTAATGGTATATAAGTCATGTTGATATATGTATTCTAGACTATCTATTTGTGATTCTAAATATGATATTTCTTCCTTTTGTGCTTTTATTGATTTTTGACATACTCCAACAATTATGTTAAATTGTAGTCTTTCTTTTCTTATTTTTAATTCTCTTCGTTTCCCAGATAATATTTGTTTTAGTTCTTTATATTTTTGGGATTGGTCTATATTATTCATTAATATTTATAATATTTTGGTGGATCTCTAAATCTAACTTTATCATAATTAGCTGGTATATACCTTATTCTTCTAGACTTTAAATGAATTATTAATTTTGACTCAATACTATATATCAAAGTAATTAAGTAAGGTAACCCATGAGGGTCTTCTTTTATTTCATTTAGTTTCTTATATTCCGAATAATTACTATTTAGAATTCTTTTAACTTCTTTAAAAGCTTGTGCATTTTTAAACGATCTTCTCATAGGTAATAACATAGCTAACAAGATAACAATAGCTCATAATTAACATTTAACATTTCTTATAATTAACACATATCTACTCGTGAATAATTAAATAACACATAGCTCTAATACCAATTGGAAGAGGGTGCGGAGTGTGCGAATAACTCGGGTAATTTGCGTGAAAATAAAAGAATGAACTTTTAGATTTGATAAAGTACTTTGATGCTATTACTGAAAGCCTAAAGTTTACTGTGAATTGACATAACTTTCAAGTATGGGTTATAAGTCATGAGTTTTAGTCTTGGTATTCAAGAAAGATGATTTTAAGCATATTTTGTTATTTAAGTCCTAAGCTAAGAAAGAAGTCCACATTATTTGATTTAAAGCAAAGAGAAGCATAGTTATCTTCCATTATACTTTATCGTATTGTTTATGGTGGATTTTCCTAAAAGTTCTAAGCCAAAGTATTGGAGTAGTATTTAGCTCCGAGTTGTGCTTGATTCAAAGGTTTCATGCCCCAAAACTACGTGCCATCGTAGGCTTCTGATTTTCCCATAGTGTGCTAAGATAAATGGTCACCTAAGTTAAGGTTCTATTCCGATGGCAAGGGTAGAACAACTCTCCCCAATGTGGACAAAACATTGGACTCTATGTTAGCTCACATGGTTTATGTCGGCTAGAAGAAACTCCCACAGTCTTCCAAAGTTCTAAAATCCCTAAGATTTAAAAGAAGTCCTCTATTCTCCTTAAGATAAAAGTGTATGTTTTGAAAGCTAGTGTTTTAAGTTTTCTCAAGTTCCCAAAGTTTTCCCAAAGTTCCAAAAATGTCCCTCACTCTTGAAACAAGCCTATTGAGTTAAAGTTTTGAGATAAAGTATTTTCTATGCAGAATAAATTTTAGATTTCATTTAGCTTACAAGATTTGAGAACAAGAAGAGAATACATAATTTAGAACTAAGAGAAATGATTCATGGAATTTATATTACATGCTTTATTACTTCATGATTTACGAGATTTAGATTTTTTGATTTACTCAAGCTATGTGAGTCATTTACATTAGCATGCATGATTTTATAAAAATTGATGGTATTATTTACTTATTGCATGTACCCCTATATACTCAAAACATCCTTAAAGTACTGATCCACATATATGTCTATGTGATACATTATCTCATAATATAGGTACAAGTTGTAGTGTGTGCAGTCAGAATTAGATAGCTGCAGATTGCAGCCAGTATATGATAAGTCCTTCTATTTTAGGGACTTCAGTTAGATTTACTATTGTTCTTTACTTTCTTATTCTTATGTATTGATTAGTGATAGCTGGGGTTGCGTCCTATCTAACTATAGTCAGTATAGTAAAGGCTTCACAGATGTCAGTTAGAGTCATTTATATAAACTTCAGTTTTCAGTTTTGTTTTGTATAAGAAGAGTTGTATTGTATTCATCTTAATGTAGTTTTATAGTTTTGTTTTCAGTTGCTTGTGAGTTATGTTAGTATAAGATCCCTTCTCTGAATTCATAATGTTACTCTATACTTCTCCATCTATGACTTATTCTTGAGATAACATATTTAGCAAGTTTCAGTTCCTCCCTAGATAATGCTCTCAGATTTACTAGAAGAAATTTCAGAAGTCACACAGAGGGCTTGAGAGGAGTTCCCTAGTGTGTTAGGTTTCTTAAGTCGAAAGTCTATGTTCTCACCCATAGAAGTTATACATTCAAGACAGAATAAGATTTGCATTCAGATTCCTCATTATTTCTTCAATACAGATAGTGCTCATAAGAGGAGATAGTATGAATCTAGATTGTTGAATAGAGTTTGCATTGAGTGATATTGCAACCTGGATTGTTATGATTCATAAGTTGTAGAACCTTTTTATAGTTGGAAGTATGGGTATAAAAGTGTAGTGATAAGAAAAGTGGGAATGATGATTGATAGAAAGTACAGAGATAAGCTTATGCATGCTATTGATTCTTACGTTAGGTTAATATGTCCTAGTGTGTTTGTTTAGTGGAAGGTAGAGAATGAATTATTAGTTAAGGTGAATTATAGTTTGCTTGATATACGAAAGAAGTTATTGATGGTATTTATTGTTTTTGAAAGGTATAGGGTACTAATGAAGTATTTGGTCATTTAGTACATTAGTTTAGGCTTTCCTTGGGGTTGTAAAAATGAGTCTTAGTTGAAACTTATAGAGTTATGAAAGAAGTTAGGTGTATAGATGGGTGAATAGCAATGATGTGTAGAAGGAGGATATCTTAATTGATTGTAAATAAGATATAACATATGATTATGATTGATCATT
Source organism: Capsicum annuum (assembly GCF_002878395.1). Classification (NCBI taxonomy): domain Eukaryota; kingdom Viridiplantae; phylum Streptophyta; class Magnoliopsida; order Solanales; family Solanaceae; genus Capsicum; species Capsicum annuum. The sequence goes on from NC_061120.1 coordinate 66,151,452, forward strand.
GTCGTTATTTAAGGTTTTAGTGGGCTAGTGTTTCCTGATGTCTTATTTATAGCTTTTAAGCAAGCATAGTATGTAAGGTGGGTTGCTAAATTATGTTTAGCACTAGACCATAAGTTTGAATAGTGGATGGTTATCTAGGTGGGTGTAATAATTTTTTTGGCTAATACAGCTAGTTGTATGAAAGTGATCTAGTAGGCTTGAAACATGTATGAAAGAGTTTGAGTTTATTTATTCGTCACTAAGTATAGTGTTGCAAGTATAATGTATAGCAGGATGCCCAAGGTGGTTTGGGGTTGCTTTGTTTTTCGAGGATTATTGCATATTGTGTGTGGTTGGTAGTATTATTGAGTTACTAAGTGAAACAAGGCTAGTTATATGGTATATGGTGTTATAAATAGCTAAGTTAAGAAGTTTTGATTGATAATGTTGAGCCTTTTTATATGATCTTGATTCTCATGATTTAGAGAAAAAATATAAAGTTTTAGATGTGATATTCGTAGAGTATGAAGAAATTTAGTATGGTCTAGCAAAGGTTTGGAGTTATCCATGTTAATTGTTAAAGTCTAAGTTGGTGAGTATTTATGATATTATACGATGACTTTGGGTCCATAGAAATATAAGAGTTGAATCTCAGAAAGAGGTATTATCTTTGGGTGTTATAAGTAAAGGTGCAGTCCTTCAGGGTAAGTTTAGTTTTATGTGTATTGACTTTATATCCTAGACTCTCGATTAAAATGATTGCAGTTAGATTAGAGTTTATATAGTGGTTTATAGACTTAGAATGATGGCTTAAAGCTAAGGGGCAGATGATAGAATAAGGAACTAAGTCAAGCTTTCAGATTCTAGTAGGGGTGACAGTATGTTATAAAATAGCCTTAAGGAAGAATGATGCTTAATCTATTCTTATTTTAGTAGTTTACTTCAGTTATTCCGATAGCTACTCATGCCTTATGTGTCAGTTCCGTGATCAAAGTTCATGTTCATGTACATAATAGAAAATGATGTATATTTCCAATTCCTAGCATAAGCAGTTCTAGTTCACTCAATAGTACAAATTATGTTCCATGACATCATGGATTCTAAACTCAGATCATGCAGATCATGACATATGTACTCATGCTTTGTAGTATGATCAGTTCTCATAACTCCTTCTATGCTCCTAATGATTGGGGAGATTCAGCTTATAGCCATGTATGCCCTCAATTCGGATCACTTTAATGAATCTATGATGTTGATTCTGTATCCTCAGGTCTCAATAAGCATCAACTTTTGTATAGTATCCTTCCATACTTCAAGGTCTCATGTTCTAACCTTTTAGTGGCTTCTCCTTATGTAATGATAATGGTGAAGAGTAAGTGTTTCTTGTTGATGAAAGATCATTGTAAGCTTGTTTTAGCTAAGGCCATATGTGTGAAGAAATATTGAGGCCAATTCTCTGATACATGTTGTGGTTAATTGAAACTTGGTGTGTATATTCTTGGGGTAGTGCGTGGGAGTTGTTGTGAAAGAGGTTTAGATAATACGAGGAGTATGCTATTACGAGTGTTTATTTAGACGCTCGTATGTGGTTATAACAATAGGCTTGAATTCCATGTTGGTATGTAAGTGGATGAATGTGGTGCGCCGTAGTTTCCAACCCTCCCAACCTTGGAATGTTATTCTTTAAGTAAATTCATGATCGGGGTTGTCAATAGCACATCTCGTGTAAGTTTCTGATTTTTTGGAAGAGGTTTAAGACCTACTTGGATGGTTAAAAAGTGAGCCAACGCGATATAGCCACGGCACGTCGTGTATTGCATTGGTAGGGAGCAAAGCGATACGCCGTAAATTGCATCGGTAGTCTAGTTCAGTTATGGTGTTATATGTAGTACCCCATGATTTTGAGTTAGGCTTGACCATGGTGAGAGGACTTAGTTTAGTTTATACCTTAGTAGATAGGTTTATCAACGATCATGTGAGAATTAGAAGTTGAATCAAGTGAGTATGGTATTTAAGGGGAATAGTATAGTAAGGGAGTATTCGAGAAGAGTTACTATGCTTGAAAGTAAGAAGCTGCATTGCCTAAAGCCCCGAAATTCTATCCTAGCTTATAATCTATATGTCTATGTTCCAAGCTGTAGAGTTGTATCAATGTTATGACTCCTTAGTTAGATGTCTTGTTCAGATCATGCTCAAAATTCTTTGCTCCCTAATGTTATTAGAATTTCGTAGAAGAGTATTGGATAAATACTCTATTTGAGTATAGACAGTCAGTATGATCTAATTCATATAGCCTGCAATCCAGTGTAACATTCAATCAGATAAGCTCCTATAGATTTCCAATTTTTTGATTAAGTCTAGCCTTAGTACCTGAAGTTTCCTGAGTATGTTCATTCCAAGAGGTCATGGGTTTGCATCCATGTAAACTATGAAGTCAGTTCAGCATACGTATCATGCATCAGTTTCAGTTTCGGATATTAAAGTTATGATTCAGTTCGTGAGTATCTATGTATCATCTTAATCTTTTCTTAGTATTTTAACCAAATCAATATCATTCGGGGACGAACGATACTAAGAGGGGGATATTGTAATACCCCAAGTTTTCATGTTATAAACCTCTAATCTTTTTATCATGAGATCAGATCCAGTGTAAAGAAATGGTTACTCATAAGTTGACACTCTCATTTCTATCACATCCATATAGCTATTTTTCATGAGAGCTCATGCACTCACATATTGGTTCAGTAGCTTATTATTTTTAAGATTCAACTATTCAGCTTATTTCAGTTCTGCATGATAGCTTATAGCCTCAAATTCCTCAGTATTTTCAACTTAATTAGCCACATTCGACGATGAATGTTCCCAAGGGGGAGATAATGTAATACCCCACATTTTGTGCTAGTCTATGAATTGTCGTTCTTACGTGTATAAGATATAATCCAAGTGATTCCCATGTGGATATAAGTTTCATTATCTTTAGCCTCTTGTTTGAGGTACTATTGAGGTTAAAAATGTTCATAGGAGTCACTTAGAGCCAAGTAGAGCTAAGATCCTTTGATTCATCCAAAGATTGGTATTTGATTCCACAAGGTTTTAATTTAAACATGTATAACTTTTTATATACATGGAATTTTTCATCTCAAGATCCATCAAATTGTAGCTAACTAAATTATTTTTCCAACGATAATAATTTTGTAAAAATTTGATAAATGAGCAAAAAGTTATGCAGTTTTCTGTGTGAGGCAGTAAGCCGGCGCGATAGGGATGTGTCACGTCGAGATCGCATTATGGCACTATTTTTGCATTCTAATTATTTTTTATGGGTCTAGGGACATTTTGTTCATTCCCTCTCACCCTAATCTTTTTATAACATACAATTTATGCCCCTGAAAGCATAAAATTGTTCCATTACTCAATTTGTCTCTCGAGAATAAGATCAAACTAGGTTTCCTCAAGATCAAGAATTCAAAAGAATAGATCAAGATCCGGGTTCCATCTCTCAGATATGATAATCTAGGGTATGTGGGGTTTGAACAAGAACAATCCTTCCGTTCTTGTGCCCAAAATTTTGATTTTAATCAAAGAATTTCATGTTTTCAAGTAGAATTTATGCTTAATTTACTTTGTTTCAAGTTTATGAGATTACAAATTGTTAAATTCTTCAATTGTGTATTTACCCTATCTATTATTGTTAGAAGGAGAGGGACTTCTTTTTTCTTTATTTATTGAATTTTCTCATATTTTGCCTACTGGCGAAAAGTGTTTGTAGAGTCAATTCCTTTTGGTGTACATCTCACCCAAAATAAACTACTAGAAAACAATCGCACCATAGATAGAGTCGATTGAGGTCCAGATCTTGGACTCTTCCACCACGTCCAGGAATGGTATGCCAACGCCCCTTTAGAAGATAGGGGGCAGTTTTCTTGTGGTAGTAATTGCGAACATCTCTCCTCTTCTCTTAGCGTGCACCTAGATTCCAAATGAACAAATTCAAACTTGAAAAGGATCTTGAGGTACCTCAAAGGTTATCTTGGCAAAGGAATTGATCAAGGTATAATTGAGATTTTATCCCATGAATTGCATGTTCCTACATGAATTGTTATTCCATAGTTTTCTAAGATAGTGTCAAGAATCAAGTTCTATTGTGAAACCATGATTATTTGAGTCTATATGTATTTAAATACTAAAAAATCCAAGAATGAACTTTTAGATTTGATAAAGTCTTTTGATGCTATTATTGAAGGCCAAAAGTTTACTGTGAATTGACATAACTTTCAAGTATGGGTTGTAAGTCATGACTTTTAGTCTTGGTATTTAAGAAAGATGATTTTAAGCAACTTTTGTTATTTAAGTCCTAAGCTAAGAAAGGAGTTCACATCATTTGATTTAAAGCAAAGAGAAGCATAGTTAGCTTCCATTATACATTATCGTATTATTTAAGGTGGATTTTCCTAAAAGTTCTGAGCCTAAGTATGGAGTAGAGTTTAGCTCCGAGTTGGGCTTGATTCCAAGGTTTCATGCCCCAGAACTACGTACCACCATAGTTTTCTGATTTTCCCATAGTGGTCTAAGACAAGTGATCACTTAAGTTAAGGTTCTATTTCGATGATAAGGGTAGAACAACTCTCCCCAATGTGGGCAACACGTTGGACTCCATGTCAGCACACATGGTCTATGTTAGTTAGAAGAAACTTCCACAGTCTTCCAAAGTTCTAAAATCCCTAAGATTCAAAAGAAGTTATAATACCCCGTATGTTTCTAAGCTAGGAGATGAACCATTTTTCCTACGTATGAAACCTCATATCCTGTGAGTATCATTTTAGTACATAACTTATAATTAGTATCCTAGTGATAAGATAGCTTATGATACATTAAGCATGTTCATATGAGTCACTTAAGGTAATATAAGCTAAGAGTTTTTGAATCCATCAAGTTTTAGTGTTAGATTTTGCAAGGGTCATCTTTGAATGAGTAAAAATCGATGTTAATATGGTATTTCTTCATATTTCTACCCACTAAATTTTAGATAATTGAATTAGCTTTCCAATGATACCAATTTCACCTTAATCCAATACTCGAACGAAAAGTTATGCCCATTTTCATGAGAGGCAGTAAGCATAGGCGATTGGTTAGGCATCGCCTAACCCAAGTATAGGCGATTGGTTAGGAACCGCCCAACCCAAGCATAGGAGATCACTTGGGCATCACCTAAGCCAATTCCAGGTGTCAAAAACACTCCGTCTTGAGTTATTTTAAAGGGAATTAAGTCTTTAAATACTCCTTACACGTCCCTAGACTTAACCCTACAAAATTTATATCTTCTAAACATACTGCAACCCTATTTTCATCTCAAAGTTCATCATCCAAGAGCACTAAAGGAGAAAAAAACAACTAGGGTTGCATAAGTAAGCTTGAAGATCCGATTTCAAGGAAATTCCTTCGTCAATCATCAAGAATCTTCCTTCTAAGGTATGCGTAGTGTTTATCTATGGATTCAATTCATTCATAGAGTTCAAAAATCCATCTTCAAAATACAAAAGCTTGGTTGATTGTTGTCATATGATCATACCCATCCTAATGATTGTTTTTTTCCCTTTTTCATTATAAAAGTTTGATTTCTATATTGTTGGGTGTTGATGATCATGTTGTTGATATTGGGTGATTCCCAAGATGGAATCTTTATATGTTTTTGTGAATTCATGATATCATATGAGTTGGAAGCATGTAAATTCGATTGTTCATGATGTATAATTTGATGAATTCACTTATGCTTAATATGTGCATGTAAGGTGTTTGATAAAATGCCTAAGAAACAATATAGCTAAATTGTGACTAAGTGAAGGATTCATGATATGCCCTTACGTTCCAATGACTTCTATGTTGTTAATGTGCCTTGTAAATGTTGTTGGAATACTCATGAACTATTATTATGAGATTATGCTATGTTTACTTACAAATCTTACTTATGAACAAGATGCATGATAACCAAGCAATCCACAAGAAATTCCATGCTATTAGTATGCGTTGCCAATATGATTATGCAATGAACATGAGATTAAGATTGTGCAAGTACTTCCATGTGATATGAAATCCTTTACGTGCAATACATTGTTAATAACCAAGCATAATATGAGATCCCTAATTATGATATTATATGTAATGGACTCTATTCTTATGATCAAGTCAGTCATGTGTGTCAGTTCCTTTCCATCGAGTCCTGGGGGTACTTGTACCCAAAAAATTTAGTTGTGTGCCTAGAGCCATGTCATGTTTTCACGTTACTCTCAGTCAAGCCATGATCTATAGAATACAGTCAATTATGTGACTCAGGAAAACTCAGAAATCTCAGTAATCTCAGTAGTCCAGTAATATCAGTAATCTCAATAATCCAGTAATCTCAGTAATCTCAATAGTCTAGTAACCTTAGTAATCTCAGTAGTCCAGTAATCTCAGTAATCTCAGTAGTCCAGAAATCTCAGTAATCTCAGTGCTCAGTAACCTCAGCAACCTCAGTATTCATAGTTAATCTCAGTAACTTTAGTACTCTCAACCAGTCCTCAGAACTCTGTACATTCCGCCAGTCATTGAAATCCAGTAAACTTAGTTTAGCTCTGCTAAACAGTACTACTAGTATCAGTCCAGTTAATCAGTATCAATTAAGCTAATCAGTTCAGTTCAGTTATTCAGTTTAGCTTAGTTATTCAGTTCATTTTTCTTCAGATGGGAGTAGAAGTTAGGACCGAGTGAACCCAAGGATGGCAACTCACCTGCCAGTTCAGGGTGTGATTCTTAGTAGCAATCCTTGTGTTCCAAAACTACGTAGCCAGCGTAGGTTGAGAGATCTTAACTCGTCAGCTTAGGATTGATGAGGTGGCTTAACCCATCAGTTTAGGGTTCCCACCGTTCTCATTGAGTACCCACCAGATAAGGGTCACTCACAGTTGTCCTTACTAGTGGCGCGGTATTGACACCACTCCAGTTGGGGCAGAGATTGGACCCCAGCATAGCCATAATGGCATATACGAGGCATGTCGGTTAAACACTATTTCCCATAATTTCAGTATCAGTCTCAGTCAAAGAACTCAGATAGTTCTTCAGATTTTAGTATATCAGGACTGTCAGATACAGTTAACTCAGAAATAGAATTGAACTCAGATAGTTTCCTTCAAGATTTATGGACTTTCAGATACAATCACTTATTCTATCAATCACAAAAGTTATCAAAACTCATGTTGTTAGTACTCAGCTCCAGGACTGTCAGATACAGTCAATTAGACCAGTTCTTTATAATTCGAACTGTCAGAAACAATCATTCCTTTATCAGTAATATAGTATCAGTCTCTCAGTATTCAGTAATACAGTATCAGATCCATCACTTATTAGTGATTTACATATCAATATCAGTAAACTCAGTCTTTTAGAATCTCATTATCAGTACACTCATGTTGTCAGTATTCAGACTCAGTAGTCAATATCTCCACGAGTTCAGTAACAGTTACGTATGCATGCATGTACTCTCATGTTTATATCTGTTAGTATTTTTCATGCATATAACCCTTTGCATTTAGAATACCTTACTCGTATACTCAGTACATTTAGACGTACTAACGCATTTACGCTATGGTGCTTTCTCTTATGTTACACCATAGGTTTAGAGGCATGAGCTCCAAATCAGCAATGGATTCCAAGATCAGCAGTCAGAGTTAGACGTGAGTCCTCATCCTTCGAGGACATGATGATTTCATTTCTATTTCAGTTTTCACTTTATTTCAGTAGTTGGATTTAGTTGGGGACATGTCCCATCAACTCCTTATTCAGTTCTGTTAGAGGCTTTCAGACTAGATATCAGATTAGATGTTCATACTTCAGTATTTATATTTCTTTTTTGGTATTGTTATACCATATTTTTCAGATATGTATCAGTATTGAACCTTATTTCCTTATAGTTCATGTTTCCACATATTTTATAAGACATTATACAATTTATAGGAACAGATATCAGTCATGGGTTAGCTTGTGGTCACTCGGGGTCATGAGCATAGTGTAGCATTCCGGTTCAGGGAATCAGGGCATTACAAACTTGGTATCAGAACCTAAGGTTCAACAGTATCCTAGGAAGTCTGAAAACTGTATCAAGTAGAGTCTTATGCAAGGGCATGTTGTGCACCACACTTATGTGCAAAAGGATATGAGATGTTTTAGGAACAATTTCCCTTCTTTCATGTCTCAAGATCGTGCTATAGCAAGTTTCTCTAAGGAAACCATGTAGATTCATATCATGCATTCCTCATGTTCACTTTACCTTACTTTCAAGGTAATAGAAACAGTGAAGTTCAAAGTCCTTAAGATAGGGCTTTCTCAAACAGTCCCTACAGTCAGTTATGGGATTAGCCACAGACTTAAATAGTATCCCATCAGTTCATTATTATTCTAAGGTCGTACAGATTTTATTCATGATCATGAGAACTCATTCTTGAACCCAGAAGTTTAGCAATAGTAGAGTTACGATAGTATTATTCTATTTGATCAGATTATGTATTCATGGGGATTAGATCAGTAGGCTTGAACAGTACAAGCTAAAAAAACTTAAGTTTATTGACTCAAAATTTAGCATGAAGGTGTGAATGTGATATTATCATTATATGAGAAAACAGAATCAGATGATGTGTTTAGTAAGACAGGCAGGTGTTGAACAGAATGTAGGTATGTGATGGTAGATCAAGTAACCAAGTCAAACTCTCAAGATTTCAGTACTAGAGCCAGTATGTATAGAAAGCAATAAAGGAAGACAATTCCAGACCCATTTTCATCTCAGTGCAATGTTTTTCACTTCAGCTATCATGAAACCAACTCAGGCATTGCATACCAACTCCATGGTCACGAACTATAATCATGTATGAATTTAATTTCCAGCATAAGGAGTCCTTTTTACTCTACAGTACGAGTCATGTTCCATGAGAACAATCTATTTTCACACACTTTCCATTGGATTATATGCGCCTTTAGTTCCCAATATAAGGGGTTTAGTTCTAGCTCCCTCAGTATTCGAATCATGTCCCACGAGTACAAAAAACTTCAGACTCAGGTTATGCAGCTCATGGATCATGTATGCATATCATGCTTTCCAGTATACTTAGCTTCCATGACTCATGCTATGCCCCTACAGATCAGATATATTTAGACTATGTCATGTATATCCTCAGTTCAGACCTTATTGGTAAATCCAAACTAGTGATATTTTATTCCTCAAGTTTCAGTCATGTGTCAAGTTTAGTTTGTATCTATTCATGTTTCAGGTCCTCCTGATTTACTCTTCCTGTTAGCTCTCCTTATGGAATAGTGTAGTGATGAGCAGTTGTTTAGATAAGAGAAGATTGTTGCATACTTACTTTGCATGAGGGTGTAATTGTGAAGATAGGCTTAAATGTCATGATAAATGTGCAAGTAAGCATCTAGCAAGGGGTTGTATTTAGAAGTTGGGAAAGTACAAAGTGTAATTGTACATTTAGATCCTTGACTTATGTCAGTCCTCAGCATGAAGATATCAAAAACTCAGTTGCCAACTCAATTATACTTTCAGTATCCAGCACTCAGTGATCAGTGTTCAGTCCTTGAATTCAGTACTTCTGTACTAGCTATAGGCTTACTTATACTGTCATTTTCAGTTCAGTAGCCAGATTTGAAACTCAGTTGAGTTCCAGACATGCTTTACCATAGCATTCAGGTTGTCAGTACTCAGAACAGTGTTTTAGTACCCTAGTTTATAGAATACCTCAGGGCCATGTCGTACGCTTGGTCTCGCATTTGAAAATAGTACAAACTTCATGAATCCATGCTCAGATACCTCATTCTACTCAGTTAGTCCTTATCTCCTATGCATAAAACTCAAAAATCTTAGCCCAGTTATTCAGACTAAGTACAGTTTAGCTCTGCAGATCCAGTATTCAGCTATTAGTAATTTAGTTAATCAAATAAGTTAGTGTAATTATGTACTTGTGTTCAGATCAGTTCATGTATCATGTCTCAGTTTCAATATCCTAGTTATTCAGTCATGACTCAGTTCCTAGGTGTCTTGCGCATCACCTCAATTTCCCTCAGTAGCTCATCCAAGTTGCATCCTTTGAGGGTCATAGTGTCCCAAGGGGGAGATACATCATACCCCCTAAATTTTCTTGACATAAACATGCTCTTTTATTTTCTTTTGATGAATCCAGTTTGGAGAAGGGGTACTCATAAGATAACCCTCAACCTCCAACTTCAGTCGTATGCCATGTTTTCAAGATTCAGTTCAGATCATGATATTCAATATATCTACCACGTCCCAGACTTAGTTATGTTCTCATGTTTTCAATCATGTATATGGTGTAATTAATCTCAAACTTATCGGTATTCTCAGTTCAAGGTAATAGTTTTCCTTAAACTTACTCATTCTCATGTTCATATTTCAGTTCCAAACTTTGTATTCAGTTCCATGCTCAGTTTTTAGTTCAAACTTGATAGCTTTACCATTTCATGTTCATGAGTAAGTTTAGTCATGAATTCACGCATCAGATATGAATGGTCAGCTCATCAGTACTTTTAGTCAGGCATTCACGTATCATGTCAGTCATATAATCATGCATCACATATACATGGATTTAGACTTTCAGTTGAGCATCATATATGCATTCTCATCTTGAAAAAAAAACTTTATTAGAATCCTCAGTCTTATATTCATGAATCAGCTTCCTATGCATCAGATATGCATGTTCAGTATGTTGTGCTCAGTTTTCAGTCATGTCAGTCATGAACCCATATTTTAGTAGTGCATTTCTTGTACGTACTTTATCTTATCATCTCTCCTACTTCAGTTAATTTCCATTCGAGGATGAATGTTCCCAAGGGAGAGATATTGTAATACCCCATATATTTCTAACCTAGGAGATGAACCATTTTTCCTACGTATGAAACCTCCTATCCTGTGAGTAGCATTTTAGTGAATGACTTATAATTAGTATCCTAGAGATAATATAGCTTATGGTACATTAAGCATGTTCATATGATTCATTTAAGGTAATACAAGCTAAGAGTTTTTGAATCCATCAAGTTCTAGTGTTAGATTTTGCAAGGGTCATTTTTGAACGAGTATAAATCGATGTTACTATTGTATTTCTGTATACTTCTACCCATCAAATTGTAGATAATTGAATTATATTTCCAACGATACTAATTTCTCCTTAATCCAATACCCAAGCTAAAAGTTATGCCCATTTTTGTGAGAGGCAGTAAGCATAGGCGATTGGTTAGGTGCCACCTAACACAAACGTAGGCGATTGGTTAGTCACCGCCCAACCCAAGCATAGGCGATCACTTGGGTACCGCCTAAGAAAATTCCAGGTGTCAAAAATATTCCGTCTTGAGTTATTTTAAAGGGAATTAAGTCTTTAAATACTCCTTACACGTCCCTAGACTTAACCCTATGAAATTTATATCTTCTAAACATACTGCAACCCTATTTTCATCTCAAATGTCATCATCCAAGAGCACTAAAGGAGAAAAAACCAACTAGGGTTACATAAGTAAGCTTGAAGATCTGATTTCAAGGAAATTCCTCCGTCAATCATCAAGAATCTTCCTTCTAAGGTATGCGTAGTGTTCATCTATGGATTCAATTCATTCATAGAGTTCAAAAATCCATCTTTAAAATACAAAAGCTTGGTTGATTGTGGTGATATGATCATACCCATGATAATGCTTGTTTGTTTTCCCCTTTCTCATTATAAAAGTATGATTTCTATATTGTTGGGTGTTGATGATCATGTTGTTGATATTGGGTGATTCCCAAGATGGAATCTTTATATATTTTTGTGAATTCATGATATCATATGAGTTGGAAACATGTAAATTTGGTTGTTCATGATGTATAATTTGATGAATTCACCTATGCTTAAGATGTGCATGTAAGGTGTTTGATAAAATGCCTAAGAAACTAGAAATCATGCAATATAGCTAAATTGTGACTAAGTGAAGGATTCATGATATGCCCTTACGTTCCAATGACTTCTACGTTGTTAATGTGCCTTGTAAATGTTGTTGGAATACTCATGAACTATTCTTATGAGATTATTCTATGTTTACTTGCAAATCCTACTTATGAACAAGATGCATCATAACCATGCAATACACAAGAACTTCCATGCTATTAGTATAAGTTGCTAATATGATTATGCAATGAACATGATATTAAGATTGTGCAACTACTTCCATGTGATATGAAATCCTTTACATGCAATACAATGTTGATAACCATGCATAGTATGAGATCCCTACTTATGATATTATATGTTATGGACTCTATTCTTATGATCAAGTCAGTCATGTGTGTTAGTTTCCTTCCATCGAGTCCTGGGAGTACTTGTACCCGAAAAATATAGCTGTGTGCCTAGAGCCATGTCATGTTTTCATGATACTCTCAGTCAAGCCATGATCTATAGAATTCAGTCAGTCATGTGACTTAGGGAAACTCAGAAATATCAGTAATCTCTGTAGTCCAGTAATCTCAGTAGTCCAGTAATCTCAGTAATCTCAGTAGTCTAGTAATATCAGTAATCTCAGTAGTCCAGTAATATCAATAATCTCAGTGCTCAGTAACCTCAGCAACCTCAATATTCACAGTTAATCTCAGTAGCTTCAGTACTCTCAACCAGTCCTCAGAACTCTGTACATTCCGCCAGTTATTGAAATCCAGTAAACTTAGTTTAACTTTGCTAAACAGTACCACTAGTATCAGTCCAATTAATCAGTATCAGTTTAGATAATCAGTTCTATTCAGTTATTCAGTTCAGCTTAGCTATTCAGTTCAGTTTCCTTTATATGGGAGTAGAAGTTAGCATCGAGTGAATCCAAAGATGGAAACTCACCCGCCAGTTCAGGGTGTGATTCTTAGTAGCAATCCTTGTGTTCCAGAACTACGTAACCATCGTAGGTTGAGATATCTTAACCCGTCATCTTAGGGTTGATGAGGTGGCTTAACCCATCAGTTTAGGGTTCCCACCATTCTCATTGAGTACCCGCTAGATAAGGGTTACTCAAAGTTATCCTTACCAGTGGTGCGGTATTGACACCCGTCCAGTCGGGGCAGAAATTGGACCCCAGCTTAGACATAATGGCATATATGGGGTATTTCGGTTAAACACAATTTCCTATGGTTTCAGTATTAGTCTCAGTCAAAGAACTCAAAGAGTTCTTCAGATTTATTTATATCAGGGTTGTCAGATATAGTCAACTCAGAAATAGAATTGAACTCAGATAGTTTCCTTCAAGATTAATGGACTGTCAGATGCAGTCACTTATGCTATCAATTATAAAAGTTATCATAACTCATGCTATCAGTACTCAGATCTAGGACTGTTATACAGTTAATTAGACCAGTTCTTCATAATTCGAACTGTCAGAAACAATTATTCCTTTATCAGTAATATATTATCAGTCTCCCAGTATTCAGTAATACAGTATCAGATCCATCACTTATTAGTGATTTAAATATCAATATCAGTAAACTCAGTTTTTTAGAATCTCATTATTAGTACACTCATGTTATCAGTATTCAGACTCAGTAGTCAGTATCTCCACGAGTTCAGTTACAGTTACGTATGCATGTATGTACTCTCATGTTCATAGCAGTTAGTATTTTTAATGCATATAACCCTTTGCATTTAGCCTACCTCACTCGTATACTCAATACATTCATACGTAGTGACGCATTTGCTCTATGGTGCTTTCTCTTATGTTACACCATAGGTTCAGAGGCATGAGCTCCAAATCAGCAGTAGATTCCAAGATCAGCAGTCAAAGTTAGACATGAGTCCTCATCCTTCGAGGACATAATAATTTCATTTCTATTTCAGTTTTCACTTTATTTCAGTAGTTGGAGTTAGTTGGGGACATGTCCCATCAGCTCCTTATTCAGTTCTGTTAGAGGCTTTCAGACTAGATGTCAGATTAGATGTTTAGAATATAGTATTTATATTTGTATTTTTGGTATTGTTATACCACATTTTTCAGCTATGAATCAGTATTGAACCTTATGGCCTTACAATTCATGTTTCTACATATTTTATGAGATATTATGCCATTTACAGGTAAGATATCAGTCATGGGTTAGCTGTGGTCCCTCGGGGTCATGAGCACCGTGTAGCATTCTGGTTTAGCAAATCAGGGCATTACAGAAGTCCTCTATTCTCCTTAAGATAAAAGTGTATGTTTTGAAAGCTAGTGTTTTAAGATTTCCTAAGTTCCCAAAGTTTTCCCAAAGTTCCAAAAATGTCTCCCAGTCTTAAATAAGCCTACTGAGTTAAAGTTTTGAGATAAAGTATTTTCTATGCAGAATAGATTTTAGATTTCATTTAGCTTACAAGATTTGAGAACAAGAAGAGAATACATAATTTAGAACTAAGAGAAATGATTCATGGAATTTATATTACATGCTTTATTACTTCATGATTTACGAGATTTAGATTTTTTGACTTACTCAAGCTATGTGAGTCATTTACATTAGCATGCATGATTTTATAAAAATTGATGATATTATTTACTTATTACATGAACCCCCATATACTCAGTACATCCTCAAAGTACTGATCCACATATATGTCTATGCTCTACATTGTCTCATAATGTAGGTACAAGTTGTAGGTAGTATGTGCAGTCAGAATCAGACAGCTACAGATTCTATCCAGCAGATGATGAGTCCTTCTATTTTGGGGACTTCAATTAGATTTATTATTATTATTTACTTTATTATTCTTATGTATTGATTAGTGATAGTTGGGGTAGCGTCCTAAATAACTATATTCAGTATAGTAGAGACTTTATAGATGTCAGTTAGAGTCAGTTATGTAAACTTCAGTTTTCAGTTTTGTTTTGTATAAGTAGAGTTGTATTGTATTAATCTTAATGTAGTTTTATGTTGATCATGTTCAGAAAATATTTATTTTCTGCACTTTCCTCCAGATTTATGTGTCTTAATAAGTTGCTCATGAGTTATGCCATTATAAGGGTTATCTTGGGATTACTTGTGGTTCTAAGCACTGTGTAACGTCTTGGGATAGATTTTAGGGCGTTACAACCATTCTGTATGGTAGAATAGATATGGGTTGAGTATCTGGAAGAAAGTCTATTTTGAAGTTGATTTCCCTTTTGGGAGGAACTCCGAGATGATCTTTGGGAAACACATCTGGGAACTCACATGCTACTGACACTGATTTAAGAGTAGGGGTTTTTGAACTAGAGTACTGGACTCGAACAATATAGTAGACACAACCTATAAATATCATTTTTCTCGTCCGAAGGTAAGAAACAAGATGACCCCTAAGTACTGAAGTACTACCCCTCCATTCTAGGACGTGCTCATTCAGAAACTAAAATTAGACAATTTTATTTCTGCAGTCGACTGAGGCATAACAGGAATGAAGCCAATAAATACCGAGAATGACACCAAAATTAGTCATCTCTAATTAGACTAAGTCTACTGAAGTGACTTTCTAAGATATCATAATCAGATAGTTCTTGTATACCCGTCGGGCTATGATAGATTTATCCATCGGGGTAGAGGCTGAGAAAGGCTCTACTAGGATTTTGGGTTTGACTTCGATGTCAACAGCTATATAAGGAGTAATAAAGGACAATGAAGCTCATGGGTTAAGCAAACCATAAACATATAAATGATAAACTTGTAACGTACCAGTGACCACAACAGGAGAACTCTCCTAATTCTCTTGGGACTGAATTACATAGAGTCTGTTTGGGTGCCGTCCACTGGTGGCAGTGGATGCGGCTCCCTACTAATTCGAGCGATCGAACTAAGCTAGGGGATGGTTATGCTGACTCTAAGAACCCACCTGAGGAAATTATCTGACCCTGTGTCCTAGCTTGCCATATTTGAAATATACATCACTGCTAATTCTGCAGATACCCTGGTGGTTTCTGTCCATACTTTGGGCAAAGAGGATTTGTTTGGCCACTTTTTGGTCTTGATATTCTGGGCCTATTCTTTCTCCTCTCTTTCCTACGCCTCTTCTCCTTACTCTGCGGTGCATGAACCATAAGCCTTGATAGGATAATAGCCAGCTGATTGTTCTGAGCAGCTACTGAATAAGCCAAGTCGATGAATACAACTCTAAATTTAGAGTGGGAAACATGCTCATTCAGGGGATCTACCTGAACGGGCGAAAGGGCTGGCTGATTTTCATTACTTCTCTTGTCAGTTTTTCTGGAAGGCATGTTCTGGACATATAAGTAAAAGATGAATTAGACTATGATTTTAACTCGATATTATGCTCACCTGCATGATATGAATACTGAAGAAAGGGAAACTTTTCCTAAAACATTTCGTAGCTTATTGTCCATAAGTGTGGCGCGCTATACACCCATGCACAAGACTCTATTAGATACGGCCTTCAAACTTCCTAGGACTTCGTTGAACCTTAGGATCGAATACCAAGTTTGTAACACCATTGTATGTACCCCGAATGCTACACGGTGTGCATAATCTTAAAGGACCACAAGCTAACCCATGACTGGTTCCTGCTGTAATAACTAAATAGTAATACTGCAAATATGTAAAAATTAGGTGAAAACTTTCCATAAGGTTCAATACTGAAATAAAACTAAATACGGTAAAACAATACCAAAACAAAAACATTTATCCAAAAAATAGTCTAGTCTGAAAAAGCCTTTAAACTATTTGAAATATGAAGTTGATGGGACAAGTCCCCAACTAACTCTAAACTACTAAAATAAGCCAAACTACTAAAGGAATCATCGTGTCCTCAAACTAAGAGGACTCACCACTAACTTTGTCAGCTAAATATCTAAACTGCTAAGTATAATTGGGAGCCCGAATATCTAAACCTATGATATAAAACATCATAGCACAAAATAAAGGTATGCATCAGTACTTTAAATATACTGGTATGCAAAGTGAGGTAGGCTAAAATGCATGGGTTCATATGTATGAACAATATTGATTGAATGACATGAATATAACTAAATAGGAGTACATTTATAAATACGTATACTGTAATCTCAGGACGTGATAACACTGGATACTGAGTTTTGAATTACTGATTTACTAATATCTAAATTCATTGATACAATATAGCTGAGAACTAAGTGAATGTATATGATAGTATTGATCCTGTGGAAATATACTGAGTTTCGTACTGAACTGAGTAACTATATCTAACAGTCCTGAATCTGTAGAACTGAACTGAGTTTTATTCGGAGGCTAAAACTAAAACTGAGACTGTAGGAGGTAATCACCTAATTGACATACCCTTTTTTAGAATAGATTTGGGTCCAACCTGTAACCCTAATTGGAAGGGTGTCAGTACCATGCAATGGGTAAAGACAACTATGAATTAACTCTCTCTGATAGAAATCTCTTTCATCAACCCTCATTGAAAGGAAAACTCGTACGAGATGTATCAACCCTAATCTGGCAGGAGGATATCTCAACCTACACTGGCTTTGTAGTTCTATAATGCAGGGATTGCTACTAATGGTCAAAACCTCTGTTGGCAGGAATGCCCCTATCCCTGGGTTAACTCGATGCTGAATCCAACTCCTAACTGAATAGACACTGAACTGATTTCTAGATCATACAAGGCTTGACTGAACTATTACTGATTATACTATCTAACTTAACTGAACTAAGTTCACTAAGTTCCATTGATTGATAAAATACTATTGAATTCTGTTAACTGGATGAATTTACTGAGGCCTAAACTGATTACTGAACTAGACTAGACTGATACTGAGTCTAATAAGTTTTTATTGAGTTCTGTAACTAACTGATAGTACTACTGATCATGAAATGACTGATACTATCCTGAGACTGACCATAGCTCTAGGTAATCAGTTAAATTGTCAGGTATTAAATACCCCCAGACTCGATAGCATAAATTATAAGACATGGCATAATTTTTAAATATGATAAATAACTACTTGATCATCATTCATCCATTAGGATATTCTAGCAAACATTTGCATGACATGGACTTGAATACATGCTAACATGATATTATTTCATTATTTTATTCTCGTGAACAACTCATCAAACACTTGGAAGGTATTGCATATGCACATAGTACTAATCAACACATGAGCATCATAATTTCAAGGCATTAATATGAATTCATATGATACTATATACATAATAGTTGTTTTTACATAAATCTTGCACATAATCATGGAATAGAAATCCAATCAACATTATAATCATGAATACTCTTGAATGTAAATCGTGGAAAGCATAAAATTAAGATACTTGAAGTTTAAAAGAGTTTCTTGGACTCCAATGGTGGAAGGAATCCTTGGATGAACACTTGACATAACTTAGTTACTAAATTCTTGAAAAAAAATGGTGAAATCTTGAGCCTTGGATTTGAAATTAAATCACCTAGGGTTTTTATTCTTGAGCAATTTGAGAGAAAGTGTGTGTATTTTGCTTGATGAGGGTTGAATCTCGTGTTTTAGGGATAAATAGGGGTGGGAAAAAGACCCTTATACCCCTGAGGATATGATATTTTAATGACTGAAAAATAAATTATCAATGTGCAGGACGATGCCAATGACGCGATGGCGAACGTGCCGCATCGAGATTGCATTGATACATTATTTTGGGCTCTCAAACATGTATCAAACGAGGTTTGAAAAATCCAAAACTCGTTTGAGAACACCTACTAACATTCCTGATCATGAATCAATCTAAAGATTAATACTTTAAGGTCATAAGACTAGTGAAATAGAGTTTCCAACTTACGAAGGCCACAATAATACTAAGTCTGAATACTTAGCTAGGATTTTCTAAGTCTGGGACCCTTTATCAAGATTAAAATGCTAAGTTGAGCTTAGGATTTTATGGTTCTTACATATTTTAAGACTAAATTTTGTTTATAAGGGTTAAAGGAATACATTAGTGAATACCCACATACCTAGACTGGAGAAATCTTAGATTTAAAACATGAGAATTAACTTTAAGAGAAACCCTAGGCTTAAGCATGAAAGGGACTTAAATTTTTTTTTTTGTTTTCTCTAAGAGTGAATGTGAAAATAAGGGAAAATATTGATCGTTTACCCTTTTAATATCCTTCTAAGGATGGTAAAATGACATGATTTTGGGTTTAAAAGAGTGAAAAAGACCAAAATACTACTATGGGACCATTTTGAAAAGTGGCTGAATTTTTTTATGCAGGTTCATGGCCTGAACCCATGGTTCATTCTTATGATCATGGTTTCTAACTGATTGACAATGTTTCACTAAAACACCACAAATTGTTTACTCCAAAACAAGATTTATAAATGGTCAGTGAAATTAGAATGAAGATTCAATAATCTTTTATGTGGTGGGCATTGGAATTTGTAACACTTTATATACTAAGAATAATGTCATTTTATATTTTACCCAAGTAAAATCTTCAATGAAAAATTAGTTGGTAGAGGAGCTTTCAAATCAACTAGGTGTTAAGAAATTCTTTTGTTCTCAAATATGATCTGAAGCTCTTATCACACTTATATTTTTGGTTTTGGATGCTTTACAGATGAATTCCATAACCACATAATATTACTTATGAGTTGTCACCAGGAGTCATACCATGTGGGTCATTAGTCCAAGGACTAAGCTACCTGGTGACAATAATCATATTCCATTACTCATGGGATCTGTCTATAAGTCATGGTATCTTCTCATAACCGGTGAGGAAAATTTTTCAAGTCATGGTATTCCTAGTCATAAGATGACTCATTCTATCCCACCAAGAATTTTATTTACTAGTCATAGTGGGAGATTTTAGTTTCCAACTAGTTTTTATGCTTTGTCTGAGGCCGATTCTGAGCATATTTAGGGGTGTTACATCTTTAATATTTGAGTAGGTATGAGTAGTCCAATAACACCGTAGACTTTACTTAACTATGTGCTTATATGTAAGCTAAATATTGTGATTATACTTTAATTATTACTTATGATTATTGATTACAATTATGCATTAAGCATTGGATTGAGATCATATATTATGATGATATTGGAATCGGGTGTCACGTTGATACTTTTGTTGGATCAGGTGTCACAATGATACTATTATTGAATTAGATGTCACATCTAAACTGGTATATAGACTGAGCTCGTGCCTAGTGAGTCATAGCAGAGAGTCCTCGTTAGCCCTAGTATGTGTGTACACCTTTCATGCATGAATTTATACTATTATATTAGTTCATATATTGTTGTGATTATTATAGATTGAATTGCTTAGGTGTATGAGGTAGGCATTAGTAAATGGATGTAAGGTATTTCGGGATATGTGAGACCCTAAGTACTGTGTGTATGTATTTGTGTGTGAGGCATTTCATCACATTGACTAGATCATGTTGTCTAATTTAGGGTAGGAGTGCTTCCCTAGTATTAGATTCTCGGATATAGAGTAGTGAGTTAATTTATCATGAATGTATGATAGTAGTTGTTGTTAAATAGGGAGAGTGTGTTATCATTGAGGAATCTAGTTACGAAACGAGGATTACGGTTGTTTGGTTACTTCGGATGAGGTAATTAGAACTATTATAAAAGAGAGGGTGTATGGTGAGATTTGCGAAAAAATTTCTCAAATACTTAAATAATGTTGTTTGAGAATTTATGACAGTCATGATACCTCTATAATTTCTCTTGTTATTATTTCTTTCTAATCATGGTCGGTTGATGATAAAACATTTACTACATTTAAATGGTTGTACTGATAAAACATTTACTATATTTCTTTTGGTGATATTGCCATGTTGTAGATTAGTTAGAGTTTTTATAAGTACAATGGTGGTTATTTCCGCAATGTATTTTTATAACTAGTGTGTTTAAATAGAAGATTTATTTATTTTTATTTAGAAGTATTCTATTCAAATTGCTCACAATAATTAAATGGTTGGGTGGTAAAAATTCTCCTATCTATAGAGAGTTTGGTAGCTGCCCGCCTGACTCATGAAGTGAGTCGTGACAAACTTAGTTTGATACTTTTATAAATTTACCTACTTTCCTTGATTCCACTTTCAATTGATTTATATTTTATCCCACATATTAGATCCAAATTCTTTATTTGTACCACGACATCCTTTGTCACTTTCCTTTAGTTATCAAAATTCATACAATCACATCTGCATGCAAGGTGTCTTTTGTCCACGCACAAAATAATTTTCAATTTGCACAAGTTTTGGAAAGTTGTCTAATGTTTGTGGTGTCCGAATTTTTCATATGTGATCACATATACTTTCTGTTGGTACAATGTACCATTACAGTTGAAATACAAAACTTTCTTTTGAGTATTCTACTCGAGATTCTGTTCGAATTTTTGCCCTGATTTTCTTGCAAAATTTAAGTTTTATTTTTCTTAGAAGGAAAATAAAAGTAATACCATAATTACTTCTACTTTTCTTGAAAGGAAAATATAAAACTTTTCCATATTTGGTTGTCCTCTTCTAAAAGGAAAGGTTTCGGAACTCTAAAAATAAAAGAGCCTCGCTTCTCATACAATAGCATAGTATCATCCACAATGTAGTCGTTTAAGAGTTTTGGTTAGGTAGAGATTTTCTTTCTCGTTAGTTTTTGTGTTTTTTTTTCAAATATTAGGTTTTATAATAAGTAGGACAATTGGAGAAAACATATAATAATATTTTTCTTTTTACTATTGTTTTATTTGTCATCTGATTTATTATCTAATCATTTGCAACTAATAACTTCCGCATGACACTCTCTCGATCTCGAATCCAACAAGTGGTATCTGAGCCTACGGTTCAAAGATCCAGTGACTTGGTAAAACTAAGTTGAAGACAAGTCCAAGGCGGTTCTAACCAATTTGTAATCAATTGGATGATGATGAAGACTTTTGTCCAACTACATGTGGAGAACAAGTTTCAACCATATTTTCAATATTCCTGTTGTTGCATCTTTAAAAATAAAAATAAAATATTAATTTTTAATCTATTTTTAATCATGATATTTTAAACTTTATTTTTAACCATGACAAATAGCAGTTATGAAGATTATATCAAGAACGGAGGTCATGCATATGATGTGAAGAAGGCAGATAAAGAGAAGAAAATCAAGCCAAAAGAGGATATTTGTAAGAGTTTTTGCCCTGATTTTTTTACAAAATTTAAGTTTTACTTTTCTTAGAAGGAAAATAAAAATAATACCATAATTATTTTACTTTTATTGTAAGGAAAATATAAAACTTTTTCATATTTGGCTAACCTCTTTCTAAGAGAAAAGGTTTTGAAACTCTATTAATAGAAGACTCTCCCTTCTCATACAATATCATAGTAACGTCCACAATGTGGTCATTTAAGAGTTTTGGTTAGGGAAATATTTTCTCTCTCATTTGTTTTTGTATTTTTTTTCTAAATATTATGTTTTATAATATGTAGGCCAATTGACCAAAACATATAACAATTTTATGCTTTTTATTATTATTTGTTTTGTCGTCTGATTTATCATCTCTTCATTTGCAACTAATAACTTCTGCATGATGACCTCTTGATTTATAACCCAGCAGATTCTTGTGGATAACGAACCCATTCTTAGTTTATGTTGAATAGAAATAAATCAAATCTTTTACGGAATGTACATCAAGTAAAAACTAGGAGGTTAATATGATTTGCATTTAATTTCATTAGTCAACTGATACACTTCAACACATGTACAAATAAGTTAATGTCCACATTTTTATTTGACACTACAAGAAGGTATAGAATTTGCAGCAACTCTTTACCAACAATTATAATGTTGTTGGAAAAATTGATAAATGGCAACAACATAATAAGGTTGTTTCTATAGCATAGAACTTTTAGCCATAATTATTTTTCCGACAAATACTGTAATTTTGTTTCCATATTCAATTATTAAGATGAAAACTTTTGAATTCAAATAATTGACAACTATATTTTACCAACTATTATGGTTTTGTTGGTGAATTTGAATAAATAGCCACAACTCGATTTGATTGTTGTTAAACATAGAACTTTCTAAATACAATTATTTTCTTATTGGGAAATGTTTTAGATTGTTGTTGCCATATTTTATGACCAATATTTTTCTTCATTTTTTCTTAGTTGTAACATTTTGCTTATGAAAATTACAATTGCAAATTTTCTCAAATCAATAAAATTTTAAAAATATATTTAAAATGTTGATCAAAATTTTTATTATATGACTCCAAAAATTAAAAACTATCACAAATAAAGGGGAATGTAGGTAGTACCCCCCATGTTCCATTTTAGTTGGGCACATTCCATTTATACGGTGATTAAAAAATTAAAAATTAAATAATAAATTTTACTACTTTATCTTTTACCCATATTAATGATATTCGTTGGTCATAGAAATGGATATTGAAATTGTAATTAGTTGCATTCAATGTATACTAATAATTTTAGGGGTAAAATGAAAAAGAGTAATTAAATTATCCTAATTTACTAAGTGATGAACTAACAATAGATATTTATTTTTATTAAAATTACCAACTAAAATGGAACGGAGGAAGTATAATTTTTTTGTGTAACCACATGTACAAAATCCAAAAACAATTACCATCAAACACTCGGGGTTTTGAATTATAAGTGACAAAAAGGATTCAAAATGAAGTGGAGGTGCCTCAAGTTTTAATAATTGAGTATAGGTGATAATTAATTTAATATGGATTAAGAAAGTTTGAGAATAGTCCAAAAGTTTTTTAATTTATACTTTTATCCAATGTAAACTCTAATACAACTAGAAAAAGAGGGGAAAAGACGTGTTTCTCCCTCTCTTAGGGAATTCAAATAGAGATTTATTTTACCCAAAAGGTTATGAATCAATTTGAAAGTCTAATTCCAATGTCTTGATTTCTAGTGGCAATATATCATGAACCCGTGTATATATCATCTGCTAATACATAGCCAATTAATGCTTGACTAAAAATCTTTTTTGGTCTTCGCAGTTATTGTTATTTTCTCTCTCTTTACGATTTTTGTTGTTCATTATTGCTGATTCTTTATTCATCATCTTCTTCTTCATTATCATCATATTCTTCATCATTATCATCTCTTCTTTAATTATCATCATCATCTTATTATTATTATTTTTATTATTGACCATTGTTATTGTTACCGCTATTGCTACTACTTGACCAATGTTTTAGGCCAAATTTAATTTCATATATCACTTAGCCTTTACTTCATAGGTGATTTTGGTAAGTAAAATTATGATTTTTAGTTGAATCTCTCATCTAGGTACACTACTACTACTGTTTTTCAACAATAGATAAAACCTAAACATAAATCCAACAGATGAGTCATCTTTTTCAATTGATTACTGATCTGTTGCAACAGATGAGTCATTTATTGCAACATAAGACTCATATATTGGATTCATGTTGCATGTTTTGTAGTGTTGTAACATAAATCCAATACACAGGTCATCTATTACAACAAATGAGTTATCTATTGCAACATATGACTCAATTATTGTAATAGAACCTGAAGTTGATTCCAACTGATAAGTCATTTATTGCAACAGATGACTCACCTATTACAATATAACCTGAAGGTAATTATAATAAATGAGTCATTTGTTACAACTGATAAGTGATCTATTATAATAGATGACTCACCTGTTGGTATTCATGTTACAGAACTAAAGAACCTAAAGTTGATTCCAACAAATGAGTTATCTGTTGTAATAGGTAAGTAATCTTTGTAACGGGTGAGTGATCTAATGCAATAAATAACATATCTCTTAGAATCAACTTTGGGTTCTATTGTACTGTAATATCAATCCTAACAGGTGAGTCATCACTTGCAATAAATGGATAATCTATTGCAACAAATGACTTAATTGTCCAACATATGACTCATTTGTTAGAATCAGCTTTAGGTTCTATAATACTGTAATATGAATTTGAATAGATTAGTCATGTATTGCATCAGATTATTTACCTTTTGTAGTAGATGACTCATTTGTTGGGATTCATGTTACATTATTATAAAATCATTATCGATTTTATTATAATATCATTATTAACTTTTTTTAAAATATTATTAGGGACGACTAATAGAGGGATCAATAACAATAGGGGTGGATTGTCATGGTGAATTGATCGAGAAGAACAATGGATATGTTTGGCATTGGAAGCAGGGTGAAGTGTTAGAGACGATAGCAATGATAGTCCAAAGTGGTATTTTGTATGATGATTTTGTGAATTTAATCATTGGCTATTGTGGACTAAATTATCGACTGGAATAAGTTTTCATCAATGATATGCACAATTTCATTGAAAATCAGAGGGTACTACCTGACAAGATAACATATCAGGCTGATTGCATTTTATCTGAGTGATTCAGCTAAGTCTATGTTAAGTATGTATATGGTTGAATAATTGAGAAAGAATGATAATTAAAATATAGAAGAAGAATAACAAGAATAAGAAGATATGTTTGATGATAAATTGAATGCTGTGGACATAGATATTCCACATGATGATGAGAGTAGTGGAGATCAAGTGATGAAGGATGATCAAACACCTACTCATATTGTTACAAGCAATATAGTGGAAAGTTCTTCTCAATCGACGTAGTTGAGCAATCTCCAAGATGACAAGATAGGTTTTTACAAGGGAAAGGCATTAAAGAATAAGGATGAACTAGTTACTTCTTTGTATATTGCTTGATTGAAAAAATATTTTTGACTAAAGAAGGTGCTTAATTCAAGGAATGTCTATTGTTTCAGATGTGCTTATCTGGACTGCAAGTGGTGGTAGATGGATGTGAAAGACTTAAGTTATGATATATTTGCCATTAACATTTATGAAAAGCATTATACATATGGTTCTAAGCATATTACGCGCCATAATCCACATGCCACGACAAATCTTCTCTGTAAATACTTAAAAAATAGATTCCTCAATGACAAAGGTCGTTCTAGAAGTGATATGACCAATCAACTTCGCGTAGAATTGGTATTACAGTCAGTTATTAGAAGATTTATATGGCCATAGGGATTTCCAAAGACTTGGTTAGGGTTTCATATGAGCATGAGTATGCAGTCCTTAATGCCTACTGTTACATGCTTGAGTTCACAAATACCAGAAATGAGACGGCGTTGTATGTTGATGAAAATAGAAGGTTCAAGTACTTTTTTTGTATCCTATGGTTCTTGGATTCTTGGTTTTCAACAATTGAGAAAAGTCATAGCTATCGACGAGACTTTTTTGAGCAGCAATTGTGGATGATTTTTGATATAGGCGGTGGCACAAGATATAGAGAATCACATCTTTCCTACCTCTTTTTGTGAAGTGGACAAAGAGTGCAATCCCTCATATGCATATTGTTTGAAAAATATGATGTTGTGTAGATGATACCAAAGATTTGTGTATAATTTTCGATAGGCATCAAAGTATCCAAAAGATGGGTCTAATTTTTTAGACTTCAGCTCACTTTTGTTGTTGCATGAGGCATCTTGAACAAAATATTTGAACCAACTTTCATAATGAAAGGGTCGTGTCTCCTTTTTATAGAGAAGCTAAGGAATATGATAAAGCAGAGTATTCTGATTGTTTCAATCAAATAAGGGATATGGTATCCAAGGCAGCACAACATCTCAAACATGTTGGTTTCGAGAGATGGAGCCGAGCATTTTGCCCAGGAAATATGTATATTATTATAAATTTAATGTCTTGCTTTAGTTACAAGTTTGTAATATTATATGATGTCATATGAAGTGATTTTTTTGTATAGCTATAGTATTTTGACGTCAAAAATAGTTGAATCAGTGAATTTAATATTTGGCATTGAAAAACAATTTCCTGTTGTGGAGATATTTTATGAAATAAATAATAGGTATGTCAAATTATTTCTCGAAAGGCATATTAAGTTCATGTACATAAGAAACAGACTTGTTCCCAAAGAGGAAAAATAAATATCAAAGAACCTCAGTTTGGGGAATAAGTTATTTGCTAATCAAATAGCAATACAAGTTCAGTATCGACAGTCATGGTGATGTTGCCACGATCGATCTTCTAAGAAGATCTTGTACATGTTGAGTTTTTGACTTAGACAGAATACCTTATCCATATGTTGTGGTAGAAAATCAAGGCCAATATGGTACAGAATATAGAACTCAAATTTATGGGTACTCGTCTCCATATTATTCAGTGGAAAGATATAGAATGACATATTGTGAGATTATTAATCTAGTTCCTCTTGAAGATTCTTGGGTTGTTCCTGTAGAGATTTTGGAGAGATTAATGCCTCCTCCATATATTAATCAAAGCAGTATCAAACCAGAAATAACGCGATATAAGAGGGGTGTGGAGTTGTAGAATCATTTTTATCAAGAAAAAACAATTGCTCCATAGGTAAAAATGTTGGCCACAAATGAATGCACCATGATCATCGTATTAGTCTTGTGTTGTCGTTTTTTCTAGACTTTTACAATTTTAACTCATTGTTGGAAATGTAAATATAATTATTTATTATATAAAATATTTTTTTTGTTTATGGTCCTACAATTAACTTGTGCATCAATAAAAAAAGGTAATAGGAACTAAATACAATAGGCTACAAAAATATTTTTAGTAGATTACCCATCTTCCTCAACAAATAAACCATCTATTGCAACAAATGGTTCATCTGTTATGACTGAAGGAAGAATCAAATATAGTTCATTAAACTGAATTGTGTTCATCCAACAGACGACCAAGCTGGCACAGTAGATGGGTTATTTATTGGAAGAACTCAAAACCCTTGCTATTGGAGTGTGTTCTTCCAATAGATGTCCAATCTATTGCAACAGATGGGCCATCTGTTGGAAGAACATAATACACTTCTTGCCAGTGTTTTGTATTCTTCCAACAATGACCAATCTAATGCAACAAATGATCCATCTGTTGGAAGAACTCAAAGCCCTTGGTACTGCTACTGTAATCAAAATTATGCTAATTCAATTAGATTTCTTGTGATTTTGTTTAATTGAGAGACTCAATAAAATTTTCATTGAAAAATGCATCAAATGGATTTCTTGTGAGTTAACAGTGTTTGTTTATGTGATTGAATCAGCCAAACTTTTCTTGTAGTAATGGATTTTTTCTACACCCAAATGCTCAAACCGACCTACACACCCCTCAACATCTTAAGAAAAAGAAATAGAAAGAATAAATATTAAATAACAAATAAAGTTAAAGTCGACCAAGTATAAATTTTTTCATTCATTAAATATAAAATACAAAATAAAATAAAATAAAACATACATTAGGTAGATATATTTGATACAAATAAAACATAATACATACAATAAAAGAAAAAACATAGCCTAACTATTATTATTATTATTATTGTCAACCGAAAATCCATTGAGAAGCAGCAGGGCCCTCAGCCTTCGAATCTCACAAAGCACCCTTGCTTATGTGGCACCCAACTCCTACTAAAGTTCATGAATCAACCTTTGAAATCCCCGCATGGTGTCAACCAAAATCGTCATGTCCCAAACCAAATCAGTCATATCTAGAAAATGCATGTAGTAATAAAAAACGTAAAACACTAAAAAAGAAAAATATAATGTATACTACAAACTGGTAGTTTTACAAAAAAAAACATAACACATTAATAATTTTCATGTTTGAACAAGAAACTAAAACATACCTCAACAGACAAAAAAGGAATTTGCTTTTGAAAGAGAAGCAATTGAATATGTAATGGTGTTTTTATAAAAGACAAAGACAGGATGCAAGAAATAAATAAAGTGGAGGAGACGAACGAGTAAGGACCCATTTATAAAGGATTGAATTTAAATGTGTTAGGCAAAAAGTTACGACTGTTCACCTCTTTTTTATTAATTATATCCCTTAATTAAATCAAACTGGTGATTTTTCAATTATTTAAATTAAAAAAAGATTTAAATATAAAATGGTGAAAAGTCATGACTTTTTACCCTTTTAATATTAACATTAGTTATTAAAATTAAATAAGTGTTTTTTTATAATTTAAAATTGTATTTATCATTTTTTCTTATTATTTATGTACGAACTATTTTTTCTATTAAATAATCAAAAAATATGACTTTTCACCTTTTTGATAATCGTTTTTATTAATAACCATTTTTATTGAATTCTTCCAACTGATGATCTATCTGTAGCAACAGATTGGTCATCTTTTGGAAGAACACAAAACTTGGATTCAGTTGTTCCAACAGATAACCCATTTGTTGCGATAGATTGGTCATTTGTTATGAGTACTATAAACCATTTCTATTGGATTGAGTTCTTCCAACAATTTTCCCATTTATTGCAACAGATGGGTCATCTGTTGGAAGAACTCAATCCAGTAATAGAAAGGGTTTCTCCATTAGGTTTTTAGTTTTTGAAATTGTTGATACCCTTCCGAAAAGAAAAGAAAAAGGATTTTAAAGATGTTTACCGTTTGAGCCTCCGTAGTTTTGTAGACTACTTTATGATGAGAACTGAAAATAAAATAGTTTTTTCTATCATTGATGGGGTAGGAAGAATAAGGTGCGTGCAGATGGATGAATTCACTTTCATATGTGGGAGGTATTTATTACTGATCAAGTTATCATAACAACACACATAATGTATAATGATTTTGTGAATGTTATTTTTTATCGATTAG
This sequence comes from Capsicum annuum, assembly GCF_002878395.1. Classification (NCBI taxonomy): domain Eukaryota; kingdom Viridiplantae; phylum Streptophyta; class Magnoliopsida; order Solanales; family Solanaceae; genus Capsicum; species Capsicum annuum. The sequence goes on from NC_061120.1 coordinate 66,181,104, forward strand.
GAATTGATCATTCAAATAAGATCCTGTATTTTACATTTAAGTGTGATAGGTCTGAACTGATAAGGTTGAGAGACCAAATAGATGGTATCGATACCCTGTTATAATTTAATGACTATTTTGCTAAAGTTTATATGTTATTTTTTGAAAAGGGATCAAGATTTGTTGGCAGTATAGTGATTTAAAAGTGATTGGACTGATTTTAATGGTGCAATGGAGTTTGAGAAGGCCTTCAAATCCTCTTACTGCAGCAAACAAGAATGGACATCCAATAGAAATTCCCCCGTTGAAAGTTTATATGTATGGGTTTCTCGGGGTGCTGATTATAAAACAGAATGTTATTTAGGAGAATATCTTCAAGAGAAGTGGGAGGTAATAAAGACGATATCATCTCAAACCTTATTATAGAAGAAACATAGGGTAGCAATGAACTTATAATGAATCTGGCCAATGAAATTGGCTTGAAAATTGAAAATCTTAATGAGTTGCTAGTATGAAAGTGTATTCAAAAATGAAAATTCGTCATTCATTATTGAAAAGAAAAATGGTAAAGTGGATTGGAGACTTACACTTTGCTAGGTAACTACAACTAGTTAGTGTGGTCTAATAGATCACCTCCAAGAAAAAAATACAAGTACAAGAAAGTTTCTTTGTGCGCACCGAGGGAGGAAAAATGTACAATCAAGAATGAATCTTGCGATAAAACTACTGAAGATAAATAAGGGATCAAGCCAATGTGGCAATTTTTGAAGTTAAATTTACATCTTATGCCTTCTGTTCGTGGTTCGACTCAAGTCAATTAAAATGGAAACAAAAAGGCATGTGATTTCTGTTCAACTTCAGACCTTTTTTGTGTACATTTTTAATGACTTGAGTAGAACTACAAATTGAAGGCATAAGATGCAACTTTAACTTCAGAAATCGCCACCTTGGCTTGATCCATTATTTTATCTTCAGTAGTTCTATCGCAAGTTTCATTCTTGATTGTTCATCATCCCATTAGTGCTCGCAAAGAAGCTTCCTTAGACTTGGGAATCTATATCTTGGGGCTGATCATTTAGACCATGCTCACTAGTCATAGTTACTGGCAAAGAGCACAATTCAGTCCACTATACCATTTTTATTTTCAACAACAAGTGATGGATTTTGATTTTAGAACACACTTTTATTTTTGCAGCGTATTCAAATTTTCATTTTACATGTCAATTTCATCGGCCAGATTTTCTACAAAGTCCTTGCTATGCTGTGTTTCTTTTCTTTAATAATGTCTGGGTTGATATAGTGTTCAGCAACTCCCCCATCTCTCGTATATATTCTCCAAGCACCATCTACTGTATAATCATCTCCTCGAGCAACCCATCTATAAAAATTTGGACCAGGGCAATTTCTTTGGGATTTTCATTCTTGTTTGCTGTAACAGGCTTTGGAGGCCTTTCAAAACTCCATTGAACCCTTATATTTAGTCCAATCACTATTGAATCTCTACACTACCATTAAATCTTCATACCTTACCAAAACATGACACATAAACATTAGCAAAACAATTATTAAATTGTAACAGGGTATCGACACCATATTTTTGGTCTCTCAGCTTTATATGTTTGGACCTATCAAACATAACTATAAAACTCAATATCTTGCTTGAAGGATCAATCCCTAATCAGTGAAAAAGAAAATTTATAAAATCATTGTACTGTATGCAGTCATGATAACCTAATAAGTAATACATACCTCTAACATATGAATTGGTTCCATCTGCAAGTACTTTATTCCTCAAAACTCATCTATACTCTAGCTTTTTTTTTGGTCGATCAAAAATTGATCCACTTTCTCTTTATTTTCTTTTGGGAGACATCTTTTATTTACAAACAAGAGAAAAGTAAAAAATAATACAATTGATGTCTGTATTATTTTAAAAAAGGGTAACACAAAATTCAATAAATACAACACATTAAAATTAGAATTCCAACTGATGACCCATCTATTGCAACAGATGACCAACCTATTGTAATAAATGGGTGATCTGTTGGAATAAATCAAACCATTCTTTCTAGTGGTTTGATTTCTTCCAATAGGTGAACCATTTGTTACAATATATGGGTCATCTATTAGAAGAGCTATTTTGATTTATTCCACCAGTTGATTCTTCAGTTGGAACAGATGGGGCATCTGCTGGAAGACCTATTTTAATATCTTCCACCATATGTTTAACCTTTTGCAACACCAACACCACCAACATGAATACCCACACCAATACCAACAATACGAGCAACACCAATAATATCAACAAAATAAAACAAATAACAAAACCAACACCAAACAAACAAACAACACCAATAGTGCCAACAAGGCTTTTTAAGTTCTTCCAACAGATGACCAATTTGTTGCAACAGATGGGACATTTGTTTGAAAAACAAAATCCATATTTTGAGTTCTTCCAATAGATAACCAATCCACTGCAACAAATGAGCCATCTGTTTGAAGAACTCAAGGATCGTGATTCTTTCATTTCCTTAATAAAAAATAGTTCATAAATAAATATGATATGGGTAATGGGTAAATGAAAAATAACAACATATGTAAATAACTAATTTAAATAACTATTGTAAAAATATGATATACACAATTTTCATCAGGAAAATATGAAAAATTTCATGAAACAGGCAAAGAAGAAGACAAGAAGACAAGAATTGTAGAGAGCCCCAGAATAGTATACCATACCTTCTATGTAAAAAAACAAAGGGATCAAAACACCAAAAAGAGGTGGACGACTAATGTTTGTGTTGAAAGAAAAGAAAATATATTGACTGGTTTGGTGATGAGATTCAAATCCTTAGTTGAAAGAGGAGAGATAAAAGAATAAAATACGAGTCAACTGGGATTACCCTAAAAAGAGGAGAGAAATAGAAAAATAGAGAGAAGAAACTTAATTTTATGGTTAAGGAGAGAATTCTAGGGATAGGTTTACTTATTAATTAGTGGTGGTGAACGTTACAGAAGAAAGAGAAGACGGTGACATTGAAAAGAAAAGACACGACAACACAAGGGGGTATTTTTCAGTTATACTAAGAATGTTTAACATTCTTAGTATTTCATACTTTTTTATTTCGAACAGAAAATTGCTTTAAAATAAACAAGATCTTCTAACAAATGGATCATCTGTTGCAAAAAAATGTCGTTATCTATTTGATAATTTTCAATAGATAAGTCCTATATTGAAATAGATGTCTACATCTGTGACATGACCTGACTGGGGGCCTTGTCGTAATGGTCATCCCAAGTCCAACCAGGACTGGAGATCACCCCCATTACCCAACCGATCTACGCATATCCTGAGTCGGATAAATTTCAAACATATAATACGATAGTATTATTTCATAATCCAAGACTCTGGGATAGGTCTATAGTTGTGACCACCCAAACGAGTCCAATCATCCGATACCCAACCGATAACTAATACAAATAAAACCATAACTATATGAGTTCCATAATAACTATATAATCCCAAAATAAAAGAGTATGGAACGATAAAAAATACAATTAACCAATATCATCCCTAATACTAATGCCAATACTAAGGCTGACACCCCTACTGATCCCACTCATGCCAACCCATAGAAATTCCACAATAGCCTCTAACCAAAAGAAAACTAAAATTTGATTAGGACATACCTCCAACCATAGACAAAACTAATATCCGTAAATAAACAAAAGTATATAATAACATCTATGAAATGAAGCCTTCTATAAAGATGAAAGCTCACCACTGCAATCCAATAGCTGATCCTGAAATTCAATCACTAAGTGGGAGGAGTAGAATGGTCGGTTCCTACATTATATAGGGATACAGCTACCCAAAGATGGGTTAGCAGGTGAACTCTAGCATGAATTCAAGATAAGGATAAAATAATGCATTTAATAAAACTAAGTAAACCATCCATATGGATATAAACCATACATATATATAACCATAACGGGACACGAAACTGGGTTTTCCATCATTTGAAACCATTAACTGGGGTATATATAGCTTAATCATCCTTAACTACACATGGGATATATGGGTCCAGTGTAACCCCCTGAATAGGCCCTAATGCTTGTAGCCATACGTACCAGAGATACAAAAAGAGTACGCGATTCCCAACTACCCTTCACTCTCTATGATACATATGTACAATGTACCTAGAGGATTTCCGCATACCTCATAGTATCGTAAAAGGGTCACCATTCCTTACCCCTCATGTTGGCAAATATGAAGTTCCAATGTTCATTCATTGAACTCCAACCTTGATGGTTAGCTATCTTACCTTGCCATTATTTCCCAATTAAAATCATTTCAAACAAACTAATCCATTGTACCATTTATCATTTACCAAGGCTATTCATAGTATCGTCATACTGACTATAACTTGCAAGTAATATCCTTAGACAACTCTTTTAAGGTAAAGCGACTCCCATGTACCCATTTACCAAGTTATCTTGGGGGAGTCCCATGTACCCCACAAGTGTTATATTATGTTTCCTTGGGGGATTCCATTATACCCAACAAGTGTCCCATTAATAACTTTACTTGGGGGATTACATTGTACACCAAAACAATGTTTATTAAACCAAACCATTTCATTTAACCATTCCAAGCCATTTAAAAGATTTAGATATCCATTACCAAGTTCAAACCATGAAACAGTTCCATTAAAAATCCTAAAATGTAGTAAAAATTCTCATAGGCATTTTATCAAACATATTGGGGGAATAGTAGTACCAAAACCAAAACCAGTTACTAAATAACCACTCCCATGCAACCAATTATCCAAAACCACCATTAATCATATAAAAACATAATTAAAACATGTAAAAATCATAGCCAAGCATTTGTAACCAAACCCTAATATTATATGTAAACCCAAAACCATACAATTATTAAACCACAAAAAAATTGTATAAAACCATGCCTTCAGTGGAACTAAAAATGAGGGAAGATAATTTTCCATAAATAAAGAAGATGATGGAGACAAATCAACAACACAAGCCCCAAATTAATCCTTAAGAGAAAACCCTAGCTTCCTTTGCCCAAGAATTTTAGAGAGGATTAGAGAGTGTTTTCTAAGTGTTAATGAACAGAATAATAGGAAAAATAGTCGTCTAAGTGAGTTAAAAGTCATGGGTCCTTATTAGGTTTAATAGGGAATGTCAGATTACCCCCACTTAAACTACATAAAATTCTCTTTATAGGGTATGACTGGCTTATACGAGTCGTACCCTCCTATACGAGTGGTACCACCACTCATACCCTAGGCCTTCCTCCTTTGGCCCAATATTATCAAAGGTACGATTCCTACCAAACCAATTCATATCCAAGTATACGACTAGTACCCATAACCTGTACCCCTTGAAGAATAGAATCTAAAGAGGATTGAAAAATACCCACCATAAGAGTCCATTGTATGATTCATACCGTAGCTTATGGATCATGGTGAGCCACTCATACTCTGATCCAACCTAAGTCACTAAGTTTAAGATTAAGTTAAGTAAAAAAACAACACATATCCACCGATATGACTCATACCACCCAAGTTGTATCCATTCCAGAAACTAAATCCAATCTACCAACTAACACTGGTCAGCATACGACTAACCCATACCACTCGTATCCCATAGTATGAGTCATTTGACCTAATCATACCCTATTAAGATATAAGAAATTTAGGAAATTTCCTAAGGGCCAGAAACCCAGGGTGTTTCTGTGTCCCCTACTAGGAACATTCATCCCCGAATGACGGACAAGGTAGGTCTAACACAAGAATAACTTATTTGCTTTATTAAATATCAATACAATCTTTAACCAAGTTAGAAAACAAAGATGCAATGATATTAATCTTTCCTTTCATAAAGTTTGAAAACAAAAGTATGTTGAAGAACACATACTTTCCGTATGAACCCTAAGAGTAGAAAATAGATGCGGATATTTGGAATTTAAGTCCTCCTCTGTGTCCCATGTAGCTTCTTCTTTCTTGTGGTTCTACCATAGAACCTTAAACAAGGACACATCCTTGTTTCTTAACCGATGAACCTGCCAATCTAATATCTAATTTGGGACCTCTTCATAAGACAGAGAATCTAAGATACACAATCTTTTCAAAGGAACAACCAAAGAAGGATCACGAAGGAACTTCCTCCACATAGTTACATGAAATGCCGGATGAATGGAGCTCAAACCATAAGGCAACTCCAATTAAAAAGCCACATTACCAACCCTCCGCAAAATTGCATAAGGACTAATAAACTGGGGACTTAGCTTCCCCTTTCTATCCAACAACATTACTTCATTCATGGGAGATACCTTTAGGAACTCCTTAGCCCTAACCATAAATTCCAAGTCTCTATGCCTCACATCTTCATAGGAATTTTAGAGACTATGGGTAGCCTTAAGCCTATCCCGAATCACCTTTACCTTTTCTATATCCCGATAAACCATGTTTGGATTGAACATATCCACCTTACTAAGCTTGAACCAAATAATAGGGTATCTACACCTCTTACCATAGAATGACTTAAAAGAGGTCATCCCAATACTGGAATGATAGCTATTGTTGTAATTAAACTCTACCAAAGGTAGATGCTCAACTCAACTGCCACCATAGTCAGTCGCAAATGCTCGAAGCATATCCTCCAATGTCTGACTAATCCTTTTTACCTACCCATCTATTAGAGAATGGAAAATAGTACTCATACTAACCTTAGTACCCAATCCCTTCTTAAAAGTCCACCAAAAATGAGATAAAACTGCATACCACGATCTGAGATAATCAAAATAGGCACCCTATGTAGATTTACAATCTCCTGAAGATACAACTTTGCATAGTCCTCAGCCAAAAAGGTAGTCCTCACTGGAAAGAAGTGAGTAGACTTTGTAATCCTATCTACAATGGCCTAAATCAAATCAAATTCATCTCGAGACCATGGAAAATTAGGAGTGAAATCCATGTTGATTACCTTCCATTTCCTTTTAGGAAAATCAATCTCTTGATATAACCCACCAGGCCTCATTTACTTAACTTTGACTTGTTGGCACACCATGCACTTGGCTACAAAATCAACCACATCCTTTTTCATACCATTCCACCAATATATCTCCTTCATACCATGAAATATTTTTGTTGAACGAGGATGAACAACATAGCATGCTTTGTGTGCCTCAGCCAAAATCCTTTGCCACAAATTATTGATGTCAGGGACACACAACCTCTCTTGGTATTGTAAGGTACCATCGCCAATGATCTCAAAGACCCTTACATTTTTCCCACCAATATCACTCATTAATTTCATTAAGACAGGATCTAACACTTGCTTCTCCTTAATTTCTGCACTAAGAGATGATTAAACCACTTCCTGAACCATCATACCACCATCCTTAGAATCTAAAAGACAAACTTCAAGATTGGCCAAGCGTTGAATATCCTTCACAAATTCCTATTTTCCTTTCTCCACATGAGCTAAACTCCCCATGGACAAACTGCTAAGAGCATCAGTAACCATGTTAGCTTTACCTAGGTGGTAGTAAAGACTCATATCATAGTCCTTGAGAAAAAGTAACCATCTCTTTTGCTTGAGATTAAGCTCCTTCTCAGTGAACACATACTGTAGACTTTTATGATCGGAAAAGATTTTTATGTGCACTTCATACAAATAATGCTGCTAGATTTTCTAAACAAACAACTCCAAATCATGAGTAGGATAATTCCTCTCATGCATCTTTAATTGCCTGGAAGCATAGGCAATAACCTTCCCATGCTGTATCAAACACAACCAAGTCTTACTAGGGACGCATCATAGTAAACCACAAACCCTTTCGTACCTTCTAGAAAGGTAAAAACTAGAGTCAAAGTTAGCTTATCCATAAGCTTCTTAAAACTTCCTTCCTAAGCATCTGACTATAAAACCTTTACCTTCTTTTGAGTCAACTTTCTCAAAGGAGCTGATATCATAAAATGATTCCTAAACTGCCTATAATACCCAGCCAAACCTAAGAAGCTCTGAATGTAAGTTGGAGTCATGGGTTTTGGCAACCTTTTAACCACAACCACCTTTTTTGGATCCACCATGATCCCCTCTCTAGAAATGTTATAACCCAAGAAAGTTACAGGGTTAAACAAAAAACTCACACTTGGAGAACATGGCATACAACTACTTTTCTTTCAAGGTCTGTAATACCATACAGAGGTGATTGGCATGATCCACTTCATTTTTAGAACACCAAGATGTCTTTAATAAACACAATGATAAAAAGATTTAAGAATTGCCTGAAAACCCTGGTCATCAAATCCATAAATGCCACTGGGGAATTAGTCAATCCAAATGATATAACTAAAAGCTCAAAGTGCCCATACAAAGTACAAAAAGTTATATTAGGCATATCCTCCTCCCTAATCTTAAGCTGGTGGTACCCACATCGAAGATCTATCATAGAAAAGAACTTAGCACCATGCAATTGATAAAAAAAGTCATCTATCCTTAGAAGAGCATATTTGTTCTTGACCATTACCTTTTCAATTGTCGATAGTCAATGCACATTCAAAGGGAACTATCCTTCTTGCACAAGAACAACACCAGTGCACCCCACGGGGATACACTAGGATGAATAAACCCCTTATCCAGAAGATCCTTAAGTTTCTCCTTGAGTAACCTTAACTCAACTGGAGCTATTCTATAAGGAGGAATAAATATTGGATGAGTGTCTGGAACTAAATCAATACCAAACTTGATTTTCCTATTTAGAGAAACACTAGGAAGATCATCCATAAAGACTTCAAGAAACTCACCACTAAAACTGAGTAAAATAAAGGACCCACCAAGATAGAATATTTAACCCAGGTTAAGTAATTAAGACACCCTTTGGAGATTAATCTTTGAGCTCTAAGATAAGGAATAAGCCTTCCTCTAGGAGCTAGGGAACCCTCCCACTCTATAACTGGTTCACTAGGGAACTTAAAGACAAACTTACAGGCCCGACAATCTAAGGATGCATAAAAAAAGTATACCTAATCCATCCCTAGAATAATATCAAAATCCACCATATCTAATTCAAATAGATCTACCAAGGTCTTCCTACCACTAACATATATCACACATCCTCTATAGACCCTCTTACCAATAACTGAGTTACCTATCGGGGTTGAAACATAAATAAGATCTAAAATAACCTCAGGATCAAAACCAATACATACAACTATATATGGAGTCATATAAGAAGGAGTGGACCCCAAATTAAGTAGACAATGCACATCATGAGAAAAGAGTTGTAACATACCAGTAATGACATCAAGTGATGCCTCAGATTCCTACTGAGATGTAAGAGTATACAACCTATTCCAGCTAGCACCAATACCAGAAGTAGAAGCACGTGTAGAAGCCAAACCACTAGATATAGGAGCAGAAGATGAAGCAGTTAGAGCTTTGACTGCTCCCGAAGCAATCTTACTATCCAGATAATTCCTGATCATATGGCCTGGATAGCCATATTTAAAATACCTATCCCTTTCTTTATCACAAAATCCCTAATAAAGATGACCATAAAACATACAAGGAGGGTATAAAGAAGCCTCACTCGCTTGAGATTGGGCACCTTGTGCCTATAAATTATCACCACCTTGTTGATACCTATCACCTGACTACTTTGAGTAAGGAGTGGTAGCAGTAGAGAAGGAACAAGAACTCCCTTATTTCTTCTTTGACCATTTGCTGCTATCCGACCACCCTACTGCTAAGCATCACCTTGCTTAGTGAAGCTTCTCCTCTTACCCTGCCTTTTCCCAAACTCTGTTTGTTTCTTTTTTCATCCTCCACCTATTGTATATGAACAATTAATATCTAAATATCCGTATCCTTAATCAACAAAGCAGTCTTGCTTTCAAGGATCAAATCCTGAGATAGCCCAGAAGTGAGCTTTCTCATTCTTTCTCTCATATTAGCCACAAAATCTTGAGCATGCCTTGATAGTAAATTAAACTTTAAGATATATTCATTGAAAATCATTCTTCCCTGATTAAGATTCACAAAATTCTCCATCTTTGCTTTCTCTTGAGGAAATAAGTGATCCAAAAAATTAGAAAAGGTCTCTCTTAAGGTCAACTCCTCAACATCAACTCTATCCCTATCACACTCTTCATACTATTGGTATGCAATATCCTTGAGATGATAAGCTATAAATTTTACCCCTTCCATATTTGTGGCTTGTATCACCTTAAAGATTTTCTCTATTTTATCGAGGAAACTATAAGGATCCTCTTCCACCTTCACACCCGTAAAAGTAGAAGGATTCATCTTCATAAATTGGCCAACCCTTATGGCCTCAGCACATAAAACACCAGATGTATCCCGCTCAGCCTGAGAAGCAACCAACTAATTAATAACATGGATTGATTGGTGAAATTCCATATTAGTCATCTCACCTTGAGGAGGACTAGTAGCAATCGAAAACCCCCAAAACAATCAGGGATACGATCCTAAGATCGAGTGAAAACTCCAAGTGTAGGGCGTACCCCATCAATAACATTCCCAAATAGGATAGAAGAATTTTTTTGTGTTCCAAATCATTGAGGCATGATCTGAAAAGTGAACAAACAAGGATATGAGGAAATTCCAAGACTTAGACTCCAAGCTTAAAAATAAAATACCATGAAAGTGAAACATTCCTAAATGCCCTATAGATTTTCTCTTATGAGTGTGGCGTGCTACACATCCCCAAAAGAGACTCTCCTAGGAACGGCTTTCTGGACCCCCATTTGAACATAAACCTAAAACTCTGATACAAACTTGACACGACCTAACTGGGGTCATGATCATATGGGTATCGCCTGTCCAATAAGGATTGGAGACCGTCTATGTTACCCAACACAGCTAACCTACTCATATCCTAAGTTGGATAAATTCCAAACATATAACACGATAGTATTATTGCATAATCCAACCTCTGGGATAGGTCTATATCCATGACCAGCCAAATGAGTCCAACCATCTGATACCAACCAATAACCAATACCAACTAAACCATAAACATATGCATTCTATACTAATTATATAATCCTAAAATAAAAGAGGATAGAACAACTAACAATATAATCAACCGGTATCAACCCTAATACCAATGATAATACTAAGGCTGACACCTCTACCAATCTCGCCCATGCCAACCCATTGAAATTTCACAAAAGCCTTTAACCAAAAGAATACTAAAATCTAGTTAGGACATACCTCCAACCATAGCTAAAATCAATATCCATAAATAAACTAAAGTATAAAATAACATCCATGAAATAGAGCCTTCTGAAAGATAGAAGCTCACTACTTTCATCCAATAGTTGGTTCCAAAGTTTGATCACTATACAGAAGGAGTAAAATAGTCGGTTCCCGTATTGCATGGGGATATAGCCACCCAAAGATGCATTAGCAGATGAATGCTATTATGAACTCAGGATGCAGATAAAATAATTACATTGAATAAAACTAAGTAAACCATCCATGTGCATACAAACCATACATACATATATATTACCATACTGGGAAACGGAATTGAGTTTAGCATGTATTTGAGACTATTAACCTGGGTATGTGTAGCTTAACCATCCTTAACCACCCGCAGGCTATATGGGTCTAGTGTAACCTCCTAAATAGGTCCCGATGCGTGTAGCTACATGAATTGGAGATACCACAAGAGTAAGGGATTCTTGAGTACCCTTTACTCTCCATGATAACTATTATAATGTAATATCATAAAAGGATCTCCATTCCCTACCCCTTATGTTAGAAAATATGAGTTTCCAGTATTCGTTCATTTAATACCCACATTCATGGTTAGCTATCATACCCTGCCATTATTGCCCAATTAAAATAATTTCCTACAAACCAATCCATTATACAATTTATCAATTACCAAGGCTATTAATCGTAGTATCGACATACCAAAAATAACTTACAAGTATTATCCTTAGCCAACCCTTTAAAGGTAAAGAGGTTCTCGTGTACCCATTTACCAAGTTAACTTGGGGGATTCCCATGTACACCACAAGTGTTCCATTATGTTTTCCTGGGGGATTCCATTGTACCCCACAAGTGTCCATTAACAATTTTAATTGGGGGATTCCATTGTACCCCATGATGTTGGGTGTAATTAAGCACTTTAGCGTTGCTATCCTAGCTTAATTAGCCTTGTTTTAAGGACAATTCATGTGTTTTATGTGTTAACAATGATATAATTAAGAATCTTAGTGCTTAAGTATGAAATTAAAATGTTTAAAATAAAGTTTGGATTAAAATTGATTATTTAGAGTCTAGACGAGAAAACTAGTTTTACTAGCTTGAGCTAGGTGATTATCTAGTCTATATCGATAGATTCTAATATGTTGAACTAGTTTATAAGGATTTTATTGTGTAATTATGTGTGGAATTACTTGTTTATAATGTACAAGGGTCAATTTAATCAATTCAAGAGTCGAAATAGAAGTTAAATATCAACATGGGCAAGCCTAGTCTCAGCTCATATTTCTAGTTCATCGTTCTTGATATTGTGTTGTTTTGATCTCAAATCTGTGGTGTATAATGATGTAGGATGATTTGTAAGTTGATTATGGTAATATATGGATATTGAAAAGGCTTGAAATCAAGTGTAAATACACCACAAAGGCTTGGGATAGAGAACAAAGTGGAAATAAAAGTTTGGATGTGAAAATGCATTTTCCAGTGAGCTATCACGTTAGAGCCGCGACACAATTCCAACTTAACTTAAACCAGAAACGTGAGGCAACCCTAATTGACATAAAACAGCACCTAAATTCATCACTAATTGACATAAACCAGCACCACGATGCAACCCCTAGTCAAGTTAAGTAAGCAATATGGCACACAACCTACTTCTCACACAGCCAAATTGGTCTCTTATAATTAAGACTTATTCCATTATTTGTAGGGAGTTTTATACATCTTGGGACTGGAGAGGAGGATGATACACATTTTTTATGCTTTATATTCTTTAACTTTAGCTTTTTAATAGATTTAATCATGTATTCATTTATTTAGATTATGGTTATGTCAATTAGTGTCTAAATGCCTCCTCTATGGGGTTAAAGTCAAGAACATGACTATGATTTCTACGAATTGATTTGGTTTTGATTATTTATCATATTTGGTTGTTTCTTTACCCTTATTATCATTATTTTAAGGATTCACTACCATTAGAATACATATATTATTGACCTTGTAAACTCAGGAAGGGGAATAGGAAGATATAATATAGGGGTAAATAGAGTAGGATTCTTATTCCTTTATAAAATAGGGAATTTGAATTTGAATATAGGAAAGGGATGTACCTAGAATCCTTACTTGGTTTTCTATAGGATGAGATATAAATGTATTTATTTTAGTGCTCATATCCCCGCTCAACAATGTAGTTGTGTGTCTGAGTTAGATAGGTGGTTAGAGGTCGGGAGACCATGACCATAAAATCAACACCGTGAACCAACAACCAAGATAAGTAACTTAGCTTATGAAGTTTGATAGCATAGTAAGATTGTTCATAGTGGTTTATCCGCAGTTTTTCTTACATTGATTATTCAAAGTCTTTACTTTTATGCGTTGTTTACGTTACATTAAGTTTTATAACTTATAGAATTCCTCTAGGTATGTTTCATCATTTGGATCTTAATAGTTGTACTAGAATTTGATAGTTGTTCAATACAAGTCTTTGAGGGATTGATATTTGGTTTTTTAAAAGGCCACTGTGTTACTTGGTGAGACCGCATACACTTGTGTGTGCGCTTAGGCGCAATATGTTTTTGGCATCATTACCGAGGACTTGTATTTATGGCAACTATTTTTTCTTTAGTTTTACTTTTTAGATATATGTGGTGCTTTACACTAATTCTTTGGTATTGAATTTGCAGAAAATAGGCTGACAAATTAGTAGGCTAGCATGGGATAAGGAATTGGTTAACTAAACCCTGAACCTAAGCAACTGTATCGTCAATTGAGGAGAGAAGCAAAACTTCTCCACCAATTCCCATAAATTCATGCAGATCAATATAATCCTTTTCTCATAAATGAAGAACAACTAGCCAGCGGGATAGTTCACAAAGACGCAATCCCACATTCGATAAATTTGACCTCCCCTTTTCAGAAGACGATGGATGAAGGAAATTTTAAGCTGAAACAGAACATGATGCAGCTTTTGATCAACAGTAGACAGTTTACAGGGCTTTCATATGAAGATCCACAAGTCCATCTGCAAAAATTTTTAGGGATCAGTGATATATTCATCCCTACGAGCGTGTCAACTAATTATGTAAGGATGACACTATTTCCCTTTTCACTATTGGGGGCAACAAAAAAAAGTAGTCAAATGTTGATCTGACAAATTCAATCACAACATAGGACGAATTAGCCTAGATATTCCTTATTTGATTCTATCCATCTGGCAAGATTATAAGACTTCACAGTGAGATTATGTGCTTCAAGCAGAAGCCAGATAAGATTTTATATCATTTTTGGGAGCAGTTCAAAACACTTTTTTAGGATAGTCTACATCAACAGTCCAATGAGGTATTGGCTCATAATTTTATTGAGGAACTTTAGCATAACACAAAAATTTTGCTAGATTAAGCTGTAGGTGGCCAAGATTTGGAATTGACATATAATAAGTTGTATACCTTGTTGATTTGGATCGTACAAGGCAATCCTGAGTGGAATTCAGACTCAAGAAATACTACAAATAAGGTTGTAGGTTTATTGGAGGTGGATTAATTTATTGCTATATCTGCCCAAATTATTGCATTACAAAATTAGATAGGCAATATTAAGTTAGGATTTGCACAGCCTGCAGCCACAGTGAATGCAATTCAGCAGATAAGCACTTGGTGGATTGTGGGTAGAAATAGTTGTCATTTTGTTGAGATGTGTACTGCCAATCTGGATTTAGTGGTGTTTGTGAAAAGTGTTTAGAGGCCTAATTATGGTATTGCATATAATATAAAGTGGTAGACTAAGCCACCAAATCAACCATGGAACGCCCAACAACAGTAGGTTCAAGTAAATCAAGCCACAACACAGAAAAGCAATATAGAAGAGATGTTGAAACAAATTATTGCTGGTCAAGCACAGCTGGCAGCAAATATAAAAATCTAGCAAGCGGCTACAAGAATCTTAGAGTCGCAGATAGGTTAGCTTCAACAAATACAAAATACCAAGCCTCAAGGTGGTTTGCCAAGTGACATTGACAATCTGAAACAAGTAATAGAAATTACTTTGAGAAGTGGTAAAAAGAATAGTGAAGAACCTCCAAATAAAACTAAGGAGGTAGATACTAATTTGGTTCCTAAGCATGTAGATGGCCAATCTACTAAAATTTAAGGAAGTCTGAGTACTCAAACACCAAAGTTGTTGAAAAGGCAAAGAAGAGACTAGCATAACCATTCCTATAAAGGCTGATTCTGAAGGTGGATGCAAGATTCAAGAAGTTCTTTGACATGTTCAGAGAGCTTCATATTAACTTACCTTTTTTTAGATGTTTTTCAGGGAATGACCAAATACGTTAAGTTCTTGAAGAAAGTGGTAACTGAAAAGGTCAAACTGTAAGATGTGGAGGCAGTACCACTCACTAAGGAGTATAGCTCTGTGGTGATGCAGAAGATGAACCAAAAGCTTAAGGACCCTGGTAAGTTTATTCTCCCTATTCAAATTAGGAATAGTGAGGTGGTTCATGCACTTAGTGATTTCGAGGCAAGAATAAATCTAATTTCTTTGTCCTTATTCAATACTTTGGGCTTGGGGAATCCAAAACTTTGCTCTGTGATACTCCAGTTGGCCTACCAGACTCTAGTCCATCCTGAACAAATCATAGGGGATATTCTCATCAAGGTTGGTAAGTTTATCATTCCTACTGATTTTATTGCTTTGAGTTTTAAGGCAGATAATAGGGCGTCGATCATCTTGGGATGCCCATTCTTGGTGATAGGAGGAGCTTTGATAGATGTGAGAGAGGGCACACTCACAATAAGGTTGGATGATAAAGAGGTGGTATTCAAAGTATATAAACTAATTAATACCCTATCCCAGTACAAATATTTGAGCATGATTATAGTGACTAAAAAGGATAAGTGTGGGGTGGTGGATCCTGTTCCACAAAATACCTCTTCAGAATTCCTCATTGAGCTGCCTAAACCTCCAATACCTCAGCCTAACATGATATAGATTGATGAGCCTAAAAAGGCTATTATGGAGAGTGTTGTTGACCTTGAGATTTAACACTCAAGAGGTTAGAAAAGAATCAAAAGATGACGTCTAAGTATGAGAAAGAGGATAAAGGAAAATGGTGGTTAAGTTGATGTGGGTTGTGTCGCAACACTAAATCAGGTGCTACTTCGGAGGAAACCCAAGTTAAGGTATATTTTATTTTTAGTATTTTTAGTTTGTAATTTACATAGTTTTTATTTTTGTTGAGTCAGAGGTTGATAGGAAGTCTAAGTACTGGATAACCTGAGCTAAGGAGCATGGCGAAGATTGAGTGTCGGGTCCCCAAACCCTCTTGATGTATAAAGATCCTACTAGCTAGGCCTAGAGGACTCAGGGAGTATTTCTATCTCTACCTTTTAAAGTATACTTTGGGGACAAAGTAGATTTTTAAGTGGGGAGTGGGGAAATTCCTAATTTTTAGGGTAATTTTATTTTTTTGTGTTAAGAATAAGTGGGTTGTTTTGGTTTGTGCTATACTTGACTGCATGATGCAAGTGTTTGGTTGTAAAAGCATGTTGATTGTGTGAACTACTCCTTTTGAGATTCCTACAATCATGTTTATAATGTTGTACTTGGTGTCTTAATGTTGAATTCATGTAATTTTTGGGTTAGGAGTCTATAATGATCCCACTTGAATTGAGCATATGCCATGTGTGTGTAAGGTTGTTGTATATTCCATGTTGCATTTGATTCTAGAACTTTCCTGGTGTGTGTATAAAGTGAAATTAAGAGTGTGGGATTAAGATATGATGCAGGCATTTCTTTGATAGCCAAGTTTATGCCTTCTTTTTTACCTACCTTTGTGCATAATCCTAGTTAGCCTTATTAAACCTTTAGCTTATTTTTTGGAAGACTCATATGTAGCCTAATCCCTTCTCTGATTGACCTTAATTTGATCCAAAGCTCCTACGAACATTAGTGTATAATTAATTGAGTGTGGACTTGGAAATTCAAGTAGGAGAAAGGTGAAAGTGAAGCCCCCAAGAAATAACTATTGGTGTTAAAAAATAAAAATAATAATATATGGTGTGGTTGGGAGTTGAGTAATGTAAAGAATAAAAAAAATTTTGTAAATTGAATAAGTTATGTACATAGAGCACTCCCACCATATAGTATGTAAGTAAGCTTAAAGTGATGGGGCATAATGAAAGAAACGGGTAGACAAATGGGTGTAAAGTGGTTATTAAAGGTGAGCTGAATGACATGTGTAATGTATTAAAGCGCTTAGGGAAGCTAGTCACTATTCTTGGCCAAAATAGTTCCTACCAATTCTTTAGCCTATATTACAACCATTAAAGACCTATTTGATCTTAAGCTTCAACATTCTGATCTTTGTGAAGTACTACACTAAGTGAAAGCCTATGGTTCATTATTAGTAACTTGTGAATTCCTTGTGAGAGTGAGAGTAACTTGATTTTTGTACCCATTGTGTTATAAATTGCAGTTATATGAGTGGTGATGGGAAACTCGCTTGTTGTGAGGGCACATGTTTGATGAATGTGGGTAATTTGTAGGATGTCTTTTATTGAGCAATATGCCTGAGTTTTCCAACTTAGTGAGTCAATTCTCGAGGCTAGGATATTTTGATGTAGTATTCTTAAGCTATCAATTGTGTACATAACATGCTTAGTGTAGAAATTTGCATTCTATATAGTTATTATAGTACTAGATTGGTTGTCTTTCTTGTAGTAGAAGTATGGAGTGACCTCAGACTATGATCTTATAGTGAATATTTTTTCGAGGAAGAACAAGGCTTTAAGTGTGGGGTGGTGGTGCGAGGTGTAATTTAGCAATTTAGCATTGCTATCCTTACTTATTTAGCCTTATTTTGAGGACAATTCTTGTGTTTTATGTGTTAATAATGATATAAATAAGCATTTATTTTTTTAAGTATGTAATTTAAAATTTTTAAATGTGTTTTTAAACAAGTTTGGATGAAAATTGATCATTTAGAGTCTAGACAAGAAAATTAGTTTTACTAACTTGAGCTAGGTGATTGTCTAGTCTATCTCGATGGAGTCTAATGTGTTGAATTATTTCCTAAGATTTTAATTTTGTAATTATGTGTTGAAAAACTTTTTAATAATTTCCAAGGGTCAATTGAATCTTGTCAAGAGGGGAAACATAAGTTAAAGATCAACGTGGGAAAGCCTAGTCTTATCTCGTGTTTCTAGTTCATCATTATTGATATTGTCTTGCTTTGATCTCTGATCTATGGTGTATAATTATGTAGGATGCTTTGTGAGTTTATTATGGTGATATATGGATTTTGAAAAGGATGGAAATCAAGTGTAAACACACCACAAAGGCTTGGGATAGGGGAGAAAGTGCATGGCAAAGTTTGAACGTGAAAATGCATTTTCAAGTGAGTTATTGCATTGGAGCCGCGAAGCAATGCCTACTTGACTTAAACCAAAAATGTGAATCGACCCTACTTGTCTTAAATAGGCACCACTATGTGAACCCTAGTCAAGTTAAGAATGCAATGTGGTGCACTACCTAGTTCACACACGGGCAAATTGGTCTCTTATAAATTGGAGTTGTTGCATTAGTTGTAGTGACCTTTGGACTTCTTGGGACTGGTGAGGAGGCTCCTAAAAAATTTTTTTAGGTTTTATATGATTTAAATTTATCTTTTTAATATATTTAATCATGTATCAATTATTTGTATTATTGTTATGTCGATTAGCGGCTAAACGCTCCCTTTCCGTGGTTAAAGCCATAAATATGACTACCATTGCTATGAATTGATTGGTTTTGTTAATTTATCATATTTAGTTGTTTGTTTACCCTTGTTATCACTATTTTAAGGATTCACAACCCTTAGAATACATATATTGTTGACTTTGTGATCTTGAGATGGGGAATAAGAAGATTGAATGTAGGGGTAAATAGAGTAGGGTTCTTATTCCCTTATAAAATAGGGAATTCGAATTACCACCTAGGACATGAATGTACCTAGATTACTTACGTGGTTGACTATAGGATGAGATATAAATGCATTTAGTTTAGTGCTCACATTCCCGCGCAACGATTTAGTTGGTGCTCTAAGTTAGATAGGTGGTTAGAGGTCTTGAGACCATGATCATAAAATCAACCCTATGAATCAACATCCAAGATAAGTAACTTAACTGATGAAGTTCGATAGCATAGTATGATTACTCGTAGTTCTTTATACCCGGGTTTTTTTCCATTGATTATTCAAAGTGTTTACTTTTACGCATTGTTTACTTTACATTTAGTTTTATAACTTACACAATTCCTTTGGTTACATTGCATTATTTTGATCTTAATAGATGAACTAGATTTCGATAGTTTTTTAAAACAAGTCTCTAAGGGATTGATACTTGGCTTAGTAAAAGGCCACTTTATTACTTGGTGAGACCATGTACACATGCGTGTGCACTTGGTCGCAATACCCAACAAGGATGTTTATTAAACCAACCATTCCATTTAACCATTCTAAACTATTTGAACTATTTAGAGTTCAATTACCAAGTTCAAACCATGCAATAGTTCCATTAAAAATCCAACAATGTGTTGAAAACATTCTTCTCAGAATTTTATCAAGCATATTGGGGGCATAGTATTTTCAAGACAAAAAGCAGTTACCAAATAACCATTCCCATGGAACCAATTATTTAAAATCACCATTAATGCATATAAAAGTATAATTAAAACATGGGAAAACCATAACCAAACATTTATAACCAAAACCCCCATACTATATTTGAAAACCCAAAACCATACAATAATCAAACCTTGAAAACATTGTATAAAACCATGCATTTAGTGGAACTAACAATGAGGGAAAAGAACATACCTTAAACAAAGAATATGATGGAGAGAAATCACCAACACATGCCCCAAATTAACCCTTAAGATGAAACCTAAGCTTTTTTTGCCAAACAATTTTAGAGAGGATTAGAGAGTGTCTTTTAAGTGTTAATGAATAGAATAATAGGGAAAATAACCTTCCAACTGAGTTAAAAGTAGTGGGGACTTATTAGGTTGGGTGGGGAAATATCCAAATTACCCCCACTTAAACTGCATAAAATTTCCGTCATGGGGAACGACTAACCCATACGAGTTATACCTTTCTATACAGGGGGTACCCATTATTCAGACCTTAAGCCTTCTCCCTTGGATGCAACACTATCTAAGGTACGACTCCTACCAAACCAACTCGTATCCAATTATACGACTAGTACCCATAACACGTACCCTAGGTATAATAGAATCTAAAGAGGATTTAACATTGCCCACCGTATGAGTCCATGGTACGAATTATTACCTGGCCTACGGCTCATGGTGAGAAACTCATACTCAGATTCAACCTAAGTCACTACGTCTAAGATTAAGTGAAGTTATCAAACAATTTGCATTCACCTATGTGACTCATACCACCCAAGTAGAATCTATTCATGAAACCAAATCCAACCCATAAACCAACACTGGTCAGCGTACGACAAACTCATACCACTCGTATCCTAGTGTACGAGTCATTTTGACTAGTCGTACCCTATCTAGAAACAAAAAATCCAAGAAATTTTCTAAGGGAAAGAATCCCATGGTGTTTCAATTTGTTTAATAGTTTCCAATAGATAACTCATTTATTTCAATAGATTTCGATATCTGTTTGATAATTTCTATCAGATAAGTCATCTGTTGGAACAGGTTGATCATCTATTGTAATAGATGTCTATATTTATATGATAATTTTCAAAAAAATGTGTCATCTGTAGCAATAGGTTGGTCCTCTGCTTATTCAAATCAAGTCATTATTTGTAATAACAAAATTGATTTAACAAAAATTAAAGATGAATTGATAAGTTCAATTACAATTTCAAATGATCTCATTGCAATTATATAATCAGCTATTGTGTTCGTCCTGAGTAGAGTTATGAATTGTCCAATTTTAATTGAAATGATTCAAATCAAGCCATTATTTTTAATAACTAAATTAATTTAAATCAATGTAAAGATGAATTGATAAGTTTAATTACGATTTCAATTGATCTCATTGCAATTACATGATCAACTATTATGTTCGTCCTGAGTAGAGTTATCAATTGACCAATTTTACTTGATATGATTCAAATCAAGCCATTATTTATAATAACTAAATTGATTTATATAAAATTAAATATTAATTGATAAGTTATATTACAATTTCAATTGATCACATTGCTATTACAGGATGAACTTTTGTGTTCGTCCTGAGTAGAGTATCAATTGACCAATTTGACCTGAAATTAATCAAATCAAGACATCATTTTTAATAACTAAATTTATTTATCTAAAATAAAGATGAATTGAAAATTTCAATTACAATTTCAATTGATCTCATTGCAGTTACATGATCAACTACTGTCTTCGTCCTGAGTGGAGTTATCAATTGACAAATTTTGCTTGAAATGATTCAAATCAAGCCATTATTTATAATTGCAAAATTGATTTAGCTAGAATTAATTTCAATTGATCTCATTGAAATTACATGATCTACTATTGTGTTCATCCTTAATAGAGTGATCAATTGACCAATTTTACTAGAAATGATTCAAATCAAGCCATTATTTATAATAATGGTAATGATTTAACTAAAATTAAAGATGAATTGATAAGTTAAATAATAATATAAAATGATCTCATTGTAATTATATGATCAACTAAGTGTATAATCTATTTCAACAGATGAGTCAACTATTGGAAATTATCAAACAAATATACTCATTTGTTGCAATAAATGACTTATTCGTTGCAACAGATGACTCATCCATTGTGAAAGATGACTTGTCTATTGCAACACATTATTTTATCTATTTAGTTATTTCTAAAATATTAATCATATGTTGCTACAAATCACTCATCTGTTGCAACAGATGACTCATCTATTGTAACAAGTGAGTTTACCTGTTCGGTCATTTCAAACATATTACTCATCTGTTGCAACTGATGAGTAATATATTGGATCAAATGTTATTATATATTGCAACAGATTATTCATCTACTGCATTATGCAATGTGGACAAGTCTATATCTATTTTATCTCTTCCACCAGATGAGACATTTGTTGAAACAGGTTAGTTATCTGTTGTGCTTTGCAGATTTCTTTGCACTTGTTGCAATATTAGAATTGATTATTTATTTTTGTACTAATTCATAAGTTTGCAAATTTAATAAAATAATACAATTGATATCAAACATAAAAAAAATTGTCATTACTTAAACAATATACAATTAACTTAAATACTTAGAATAAAAATTGTCATCATATTTATACTTTTTATTTTGTATACATAGGCTTCAAAATTTCATATAGTACCCCAACAATCTAGACCTCTTGAATCCTTAAAATAG
This sequence comes from Capsicum annuum, assembly GCF_002878395.1. Classification (NCBI taxonomy): domain Eukaryota; kingdom Viridiplantae; phylum Streptophyta; class Magnoliopsida; order Solanales; family Solanaceae; genus Capsicum; species Capsicum annuum. The sequence goes on from NC_061120.1 coordinate 66,203,739, forward strand.
TGTTTTCATTCAGTAAGGTCCCTTACAGAAGACCTTTTGGTGCCAGTTAGCAAACATTCAATATATGCAAGCAAGTATGACCTGCACGCGACACTAGTTTTATTTCTTTCAAGGCCTTTTTTCGACCTTCAAAAGTCTAGATTTTTGAACATTTTCTCTAGCAAATCATTCATTATGTCACTTTGCTCCAAAAATTTAGAGAGAAAGTCCAATAGTTTCTGTATCTTGGTAAAAAAAAAGCCTCGAAGAATTGTAAGTTACATTCATAAGCATTAATGTGTTCCTCATAGAGGAGGATCTCAAGAGCCATAGTATGTTTTTTCTCCAGGTTCATGACTTCATGAATTCTCTTTTCCCCAATCCAATTCATGACGTATGGAAATATCCTCTTCCCTCTAACATAGTTAATCATATCTTCATGGCAAAATGAACTTCCGGACCCCTGTACTATGTCGATTTTGTAAGTTGAGCACTTCTACTTTTATGTTTGTCATCTGAACCCTTGAACCCATTAAAAAACAACATTTTGCATCCTTTGCCCGTTGACCTCGCCTATATGGCATTGAAATGGTGACTGGGACAAGAACAGTATAGTCACTTGCCTGGTGGTGCGAGTGAGGGTTAATTTTTGGCCAAATTTACATTAAAATAATTTTAAAATATATTAAAATTAAAAAAAAATAAAAATTATCTTTTTTCCTTCATCTTTTTTAATTTATTTTTTAAAAAAAATATAAAAATAATAATTTATAAAAAGATCCTTCCCTACTCCACCCCAGCCCATCCCCACCCCACCTCCTACGCAGCCCCATCCTACCCCACCCTAGCCCCCTTCTATAAAATAATTTTAAAAATATTAAATAATATTAAAATTAAAAAAGGATCTTTTTTTCCTCCATCTTTTTAAATTTAAAAATATTTTTAAAATTTTAAAAATAATATTTAAAAAAAAAAAAACCTTCCCTACTCTGCCCCAGCCCATCCCCATCCCCACCCTCCACCTCCCCACCTATCCCACCCCAGCACCTTCCAGCCCCTTCACCCCACCCCAACACTTGTCCATCCCTTCCCTACCCCCACTTCTGCCCATCCCAAACCCCCCACACCCCACCAAACCCGTCCAGCCCTTCCCCACCCCACCCTACCCCATCCCCAACCTCCTACACCCCACCAGCCCCATCTAGCCACCTCCACCCTAGCCCCAACCCCCACACCTCTCCCAACCCCGTTCTCACCCCACCCCCAGCCCCCCATCGCTCCCCAACACTCTGCCAGCCCCTCCCCCACACACGTTTACTTTTTATTTTTATTTTAATTTCCCCTCTAAATTCAATTTTTTTCATTTTTTAATTAAAATTTAAATTTAAATTTTTTTTATTTTTTTTGAGGATTAAAATTTAAATTTAAATGTAAAGTGAGTGATAGTGAATATTGAAAAAAAATAGTGAATTTCGCTTGAAAAAAATTAAACTTTTACTGAATTTGTTATATGATTTATAGTTAAAAATTTAAATTAGTTGGAGAAGAATTTTAATTAAATTTTAATTATTTAGAATGAATTTGATGTTTTATTTATGAGCGAAAATAAAAACATGATTTTTCAAATTTTTCTACAATTTATAAAATTTTCTTATTTAATTAAATTAATTTTAATATTTTATTTGTTATGTAGCATTTTAAAAATGAATTGGAATTTAATGTAATACTTTTTTTAAAAATGACGTGGCAGATGATGTGGCAGACGTGTCAGGCATGGCAGATGTGGCAACTGACGTAGGGGAGAGTGTGTTACACTCACCAAAAAAGGTTTAAAATGTTGGTTTTTAGTGGGTTTAGGGGTCCAGATGACAAACATGTAAGTAGAAGTGTCCAACTTACAAACCCGACATACTACTGGGGTCTAGAAGGTCATTTTTCCAATCTCCATCCCATGCAAACTCAAAAATTAACTTTTCAAGTGTAGGGCTACCAAGAGTTAGCGCAAGGGCACTGAGCTTCTCATACACACTAACGAAATTATTTGTCACGCCCGAAGTAGGACCTGAACGTGTCGGGTATCTCAAGTTTAAATAGGATCGGAGACCACCCCCACTACCCAAACCATTGGCTACCCTACACCTCATATCGGATGAATTTCGAACATATAACAAGATAAAAGAACATCAATTTAAAAATATTATAATAAGTCTATAACCAAAATCAATCAATACCAATGCCAAAGCCAATGTCAATACCAATACAAATACCAACACCGCCTATGCCCATTGCAGTTCGACAAAGCCTCTAATCAAAACCAAAGAACATCCAGTCGGGACATTCCCCTGACCATAGCCAAAATCAAGACCAAAAAGAGGAGTAAGGACATAAGGAAATTTATTGCATGAAATGGGGTCTTCCAAAGTATAGAAGCTCACCACTTTAGTCTGACTTAAAAACTATCTCGAATCACCTAGTCACTGAGCAGGAGGAGTGGATGTATGGCATGTTCCTGCATCGCGTGGGGATATAACGTCCATAAATAGTTAGCGGGTGAATGGTAGCATGTAACTAAGGGATAAATATAAAGTAATGTCATCAATCCAAAACCAAGTCAAACTAACGTACATAGCTATATGTAAATACACATATATATATAATGTCGAGATATGGAACAATGTTTTACATGCATTTTAAAACCTTAACCTGGATTGTGTAGATTTTCCATCATAGATTCCCCACTGGCAATATGGGTCCAGTATTACCCCCTGAACGGGGCCAAGTGCGTGTTTGCCACACGAACTAGAGATATCATAGATGGATGGGGATTCCCTTATAACCTTCCCCCTCCATGATACATATATGTGTGTGTATTGGTTTGAGGGATTCCCTTATGCCGTACAGGCACATGATTATCCAGACCAACCCTCATGTCAGAAGACATGAGTTTTCAGTGTTCGTCATTCAAACTCACACTTTCACGACTGAAACACCTCGAGTTTTGGCCCTTGGATTTTTTTTGAGTTTTGAGCCTTCTGTTAATCATACGACTAACCATTCAAGTCCTATGGTGTCGGTGCGGGTATAGGGACCATAGTCTTATATTTGTTAGTGTGATATTGGCCAAGTTTTGTTCATGGTACGAGAAGACTCCATACGAGTCATATGTTAAAGTGATGAGAAGTAAAGGTCTAATCGTATGTTGTCCAGTGTCTAGCCTTAGATATTCTGCCTAACGTATGACTTAAAGGTACTAGTCACATGGTGATGATATGAGTTAGGCATGGAAGTCGTATGTTGGAAAGAATATGGAGTCCAACTTTCTGTCTTGGATACAATTAGAGGGTACCACTTGTATGATGTGGTTACGATTTTAGGGATCAAATCGTACCCACGTGTAGGAATTCTTACAGTTTAAGTTGGGGGAATTCTGGACATTTCCTCTCTTTACCCCGTTTGACCCCATAACATAAAACACCATTGGAGGCTTCCTTAACATATTATTTTTTATCAAACACTCTAAGATACGACCCAAACCATTGTCTTGTCATAATGGGCATCCTAAGTACAACAATGACAGGAGACCACCCTCGATACCCAATCCAACATCCAATCATGTACCCCGAGTTGGATGAATCTCAAACATATACCTAGATAAAGTAATTATCAACTTAAAGACTTTGTGATAGGTCCATGACCTTGGCCAACCCAAATAGGTATGAACAACCAAGGCCAACTAACAACCATAAACAAAATCAAAATAATAACCAAGTTCATATACATACCACAATAAAATGAAACAATCACAAATCAAATAAAGTCATACAGTATCAGCCTCAATACCAATACCAAATCCAAGGCTGACACCACTGCCGACACCGCCCATACCAACCAATAGTATCACAAAGCCTCTTTCTGAAATCAAAATAACATCTGGTTGGGGCATGCCTCCCACCATAGACAAAACTAATGTCCAAGACTAGCCAAAGAAAACATAGGAAACTAAAACTAGAAATGGAGCCTTCCAAAACATAGAAGCTCACCACTTCAAGTCAACATAAGTTGTTCCCGAAGTTCGATCACTGAGTACGAGATATAGTATGACCAACACCTCTATCTCGTGGGGATACAATGTCAACAACAACTAGCAGTTGGAGCACTAGCATGTAACTCATGGATAAGGATAAAATAGTACCCAAAGTTCAAAACCAATCAATCAATTCATAGACCAATACAATACATACATATACATATATATTTATACCATGATGGGATAGGGAATAAGATTAACATGAACTTTAAAATCATTAACCTGGGATCTGTAGCATAAGCATCATAGAACAAGGTACCTACGGGCTAAATAAGCCCAACTCTCCCCTAGCTGGAAGGGCCCCAGTGTGTGTACCCGTATGAACCAGAGAATATCCATATCAATATATGCCTTTATGAGGGGACTCAAACCTCCTTTCATAATCATGGCGACTTAAGAACCAATATATGTAGTAAGGGGGGCTCAAACCTTCCTTTCATATGTTCAATCATCGGACTCAAACTACTCAGTCATAGGACATTCGCACCAGCTAGTGCGATTTCCATTGTTAGTCCTTTGGACTCTACTTTCACGGTCCAACTAGGCATCCCGATTTAAAGCCTAATTTAAAACCATCATTCCACATTCACAACTATTAAGCCAACTGCTAAATCAAAGGCACTTCGTTGGTATCATTATACTAACATTACTTGCAAGTATACCACATGCAATTGCCATTATCAATCAACCATGAAGACTTAGGGACTCGAACCAATCATATAAAAAAGACACTTGTTCAATACAAAGTTTAGGACTCAAACCCATTCTCTAACAAAGACATTATTCACTTTAATATTTAGGGACTCAAACCCATTTAACAATATAAACCCCTAAGGTTACCATTTAAATCATTACCTGGCCAACAAGGCCTTCGCAAAACCATTTACCAACCATCCATATTCATTAGTCCAATGCCTTAGTTCAAAACATCATTAATATGTGACTAGTTTATTTTTTAGGCATTTTCACAAATACTTTGAGGGCCTACTATTATGAAGGCCAGAATCAAGGTAAAAACCATCATGTTTAGGGCAGCCCATGACCCATTTGTTAAACAACAATTACCTAGCACCCATATGTGCAAATCAATACCAAAAACATGTATAAACACAAGTTAAACAAAGAGTAAACAATGCTCAATCATATGCAGCAAAACCCTCAATTTTGGTTTTCAAAACCCCCATTTAAGAATCAAAATCACACTTTAAAACACATGATATTTGGTAACTAACAATGAGGGAAGATTCACATCACTTATTCAAGTAGATTCACGAAAGAAACTTGACTGTTAAGCCCCAAGATGAACACCTTTTAAGAACCCTACCCCCAATCTTCAAGAGAGTGTTTTTGGAGTGTGTTATCTTTCAATAGTGGGTTATAAAGGGCAACTACATGTTTTAAGATGTGGGGACTTAAGGGTTTCAGGGTGGGAAATAAACGAAATACCCCTAGCTTAAAAGTTGAAAACTTGGTCGCAGGAGGGTAAACCCACCCCCGTGAACCGTGCCCTAGTGGTACCCTTATCTCTTACCTTAGAATTATCTTGGACCTCTATATTGACCAATATACGACCATAAAGGCCTAACTCATATCCTAGAATACGAGAAGTACCTTTTAACCTATACCTTAGACCAAATGTACTAGGCTAAGTTTAGGGCATCATACAACCGGTCTATATACCCCTTATACCTTATCATACAAGAGCTAAGATGTCCATTCATACCTTGGATAGCAACCAACCAAACCATACTGATTTACATATGGGAGAAAGAACCCTAATATGTACAACATCATATGACTAGTACCCACAAGTCATATGATGTCCAAAAGTTTAATGTTCAACAATTTTCAATGGGTCAAAAACAAGGTATTTTAGTTCTCCCCTACTTGGATCGTTTATCCTCAAATGACATGTAAGACAAGAACAATCTCGAGTTAATTCACCCTTACACATCAAACTAACCTTTAACTAAGTTAAAAAACAAAGGTACAAGGAGATCAACCTTTCCTTTAACAGTGTTTGAAAACAAAAGTATGATGAAGAACACATAGCTTCCGCATGAATTCTGAGAGTAGAAAATAGGAATGGATATTTAGACTTCGTGTCCTCTTTTCCTTCCCAAGTAGACTCTTCAACCTTATGGTTCCCCCAAAGGACCTTTATGAGAGCCACATCCTTTGTTCATAACTGACAAAATTGATAGTCCAAGATCTCAACCAGGACCACCTTATAAGATAAGGAATCTTAGATACCCTACTCTTCCAAATGAACAACTGATGAATGATTACCCACACACTTTCTTGACATAGTGACATGGAAAACTTGTTTAATAGAGCTCAAACTATAAGGCAACTCTAATTTATAGGCAACATTGAAAACTCTCTTCAAAATCAAGTAGGGACCAACATACCTAGGACATAACTTCCACTTCTGACCAAATTACATACTCCCTTCATAGGAGATACCTTCAAGAATACCCAATCGCCAACATTGAATTTCAAATTTTTATGTCTTACATCTGCATAGGACTTTTGGCGACTTTGAGCTGCTTTAAGCCTATCACGAATAACCTTTACCTTTTCCAAGGCTTGGTGAACCATATCAAGTCCAAACAACTTAACCTCACCAACTTCATACCACGCACGATAATGATATCTCCTACCATATAATACCTCAAAAGGATCCATACCAATGCTGGAGAGACAACTATTATTATAAGTACATTCAATCAAAGTTAAATGATCAAACCAAATACCACCATAGTAGATCACTCAAGTATGAAGCATATCGTCCAATGTTTGGATGGTTTTTTACACTTGTCCATCCAACTATGGGTGGAAAGAGGTAGTAAAGAACACCTTAGTTCCCAATTCTTTCTGGAATGACTTCCAAAAGTTAGATGAGAATGGAGTACCATGGTCGAAAATGATAGAAATTAGAGCACCATGTAACTTCACATTCTCCACAAGATATAACTTAGCATAATCTTCTACCAAATAAGTAGTCCTTATTGGCAAAAAGTGAGCCCCCAAATCTAATCACAATGATTTCGGATCAAGGAAAACTGATAATGAAATCCATGTTTATCATTTCCCACTTCTATTCCAGAAACTTAATTTCTTGGTACAAACCATCGGGTCTCATCTGCTCAACTTTCACTTGTTGACACACTATACACTTAGCCACATAGCTAGCCACATCTCCTTTTAAATTGTTCCACCAATAGAACCCCCCTGAGATCATGATATATCTTTGTACAACTAGCATAATGAGATTTATGAGCTTCGATTAGAATATTTTCCCTCAACCCATGGATATTGGGAACACATAACCTACCTTGGAACCTCAGGGAAACCATCACCACCAATCACAAAGTCAACAACCTTTTGCTGACCCACATTACTCTTAATCTTCATGAAGTCAAGATCTAACATCTATTGTTCCTTTATCTCAAAAACAAGAGATGACTACGATACTAAATGCACAAACAAACTACCATCCTCAAAGTCCATGAGATGAATTCCAAGACTAGCCAAATGGTGAATGTTCTCCACCAACTCCCACTTATCCTCATCTACATAAGCCAAACTCTCTATGGATAACCTACTAAAAGCATCAAAAATAATGTTAGTCTTACCTGGATGGTAGTGAAGACTTATATCGTAGTCCTTCAGCAACTCAAGCCATCTCCTTTGCCTATGATTTTGCTCTTTCTGAGAAAGCATATACTGTTGGCTCTTATAATTAGAAATGATATGAACATAAAGCCCATAGAGATAGTGATGCCAAATCTCTAATGCAAATACTACTGCTAACAATTCTAGTTCATGAGTAGGTTAGTTTTTCTCATAAACTTTCAAAACCAAGAAGCATAAGCCACTACCCTACCATGATGCATCAACTCACAACCAATCCCAACACGAGAAGCATCATAATATACTACAAAAACATCATTACCCTAGGGCAGGGTTAAAACTAGAGCTAAAGTCAACTTATCCTTCAAATTCTCAAAACTAACCCCACACACATCTGACTATAAGAACTTGACCTTCTTCTAGGTCAACTTAGTCAATGAGGTAGGTATAGTTGGAAAACTTTCCACAAACCTCCTATAGTAACCATCTAAACCCAAGAAGCTCTTAATATAGTTTGAAGTCACGGGTCTAGGCCACTTCTTAACCAGCAAAACCCTTTGTGGGCCTACTATGATCCCCTCGCTAGCGATACCATGACCAAGAAAAGTCATAACCTTCAACCGCAACTCATACTTAGAGAACCTGGTATATAAATATTGATCCTTCCAGGTCTGCAACACAGCACGGAGGTGATCGACATGATATGCCTTACTCTTAAAATAGACCAAGATGTCATCAATGAAGAAAATGCCAAACAAATCTAGAAACTAACAACAAACCCTATTCATCATATCCGTAAACATTGTCGGAGCATTGGTCAACCCAAAAGACATGACTAGGAAATCATAGCTACCATACCAGGTCTTGAAGGAAGTCTTAGGGATATCCACTTCCCTAATCTTAAGCTAATGATAACCCAACCTAGGATCAATCTTACAGAAACACTTCACACCTTGAGTTTGATCAAACAAGTCATTGATCCAAGGAAAATAATACTTATTCTTTATGGTCACCTCCTTCAACTAACAATAGTCAATGCACATCTGAAAGGAACCATCCTTCTTATGCATAAATAACATAGGATCACCCCAAGGAGACATACTAGGATGGATAAATAATTATCTAGGAGATCCTTTAATTGATCCTTAATCTTCTTCAACTCAGCTAGAGCCATTCTATAAGGAGGTATAAAAATTGGACAAGTATCTGAAATAAGATCAATCCCGAAATCAATTTCTTTATCGGGAGGTACACTAGGAAGATTAATAGAAAAAACCTCAAGAAACTCATTAACCATACAAACAAATTCTAGAGAAGGTCCTTTTGAGTTAGAATCTTTAACCTAGACAAAATGATACAAACACCATTAGGAAATCAACTTTTAGGCTCTAATATATGAGATGAACCTCCCCTTAGGCACTAAAGAACCCCCTTCTCATGCAATGATTGAATCATTTGGGAATTTGAACAATACCTTACATTTCCAACAATCTAGGGAAGTATAACACGAATGAAAAAATCTATCCCCAATATGACATCAAATTCAACCATGTCTAACTTTATCAAATCCACAAGAGTTTATCTACCACTAAAAGATGCCACATAACCTCTATAGACTCTTTTATCAATCATAGAGTCACCATCCTTGGTAGATATTAAAAAAGGATTACAAATAAATTTAGGACCAAAATAAAAATGTGCAGCCATAAATGGAGTCACATAAGAAAGACTGTACCCTAGATCAAGTAAACAATACACATTAGGGGAGAAAAGTTTCAACATACCTGTGACAATATCAGGAGATTCCTTAAAATTCTGTCGAGATTCAAGAGCATAAATTGATTCCGGCCAGTATCGGTACCAAAAGTAGAAATAGATGCAGAAGAAGCACCTATTGGTGCAGGAGTAGAAGAAGAGACAACAGGAACCTTGTTAGACCTAGAATATATTCTAATATAGTCATCACACTGTATATGACCAGTCTGATAATAATAGAAATTTTTGTTCTTCCCCTCCTCATAGAACCTATGGTGCAATCTCCCACAATATCTACAAAAAAGTTAGGATGGAGCTAACTAAGCCCTACTAGCCTGATATTAGGCATCCTATAACTGGGACCCACCATCATGCTGAGACTAACGATCACCTAAAGACTTTGGGTAAGGAGAACTAGCTCTGGAGAATAAGCCAAAACTCCTCTACTTCTTATTTATCCACTTACCACTATCTTTACCACTCTGCTTAGAAGGCATAAACTTCGTCCTCTACCTCTCACAAAACTTAGACTACTTTCTTTTCTCTTTTTTAACTTGCTACATGCAAATAACTAACCTAGAGATATCCAGGTCCTTGATTAGTAAGGAAACCATACATTAAAGGATCAACTCATGAGAAAGTCCTCAATCAAATGTCTTAATATATCTTGTTATATTAGACACCATCTTTGGAGCATTCCAAGACAACTGGTTAAATTTCAGGCATACTCCTTCACCTCTCTTGTTTCAGATTAACAAACTCCCCAACATTTGCTTCCCTTAAATCCTGTGGAAAGAAGCTATCCAAAAATAAATTAGAGAAATTCTCCCATAGCGATGACTATTAATGTCACCCGTTACCTTATCCTATTCCTCATACCATTGTTATGTCATGTCCTTTAACTGGTAGGTAGCAAACTCCACCCTTTCTATTACTAGTATGTATAACTCTAAAAATCTTTTCCATCTCATCCAAAAAATGCTGAGGATCCTTCTCTAACTTAACACCCATAAAAGTTGGAGGATTCAACCTCATGAACTATCCAAACCTTATGACCTTAAAAGATAAAGTAGTAGATGCATCACGCTCAGTTTGAGAAGCTGCCAAGTGAGCAATCATATGAATCAACTGATGAAACTCATCATTCATCATATTAGACTGAGAAAGACTAAAGGGAACCAATAGAAATCTAGGATAATCAGGGACCCGACCCCTAGACTGTGTATGGATCCTATGATTAGAGCATGTTCCACAAAAATTATCCTCAATTAAGACAAAGAAGTTTGTGGGAGATTTAGATTATTGAGGAATGATCTGAAAGACAAGAAAATAGAAAGCTGAATAATCCAAAAACTAAGACTCTATAGCTCAAAATAAGACAATAAGAACGTAAAACATTCCTAAATGCCTTGTAGCCTCTCCCTTATAAGTGTGGCACTCAACCTTTAAAAGAGCATCTACTCGCACAACTTTGTGGACTTCCATTGACCATAAACCTACAGATCTGATATAAACTTGACGTAAACCAAACCAGGGCCTTATTGTAATTGGAATCCCAAGTCCAAAAAGGATCGAAGATTACTCTCGATATGCAATCCAACCTCCAACATGTACCCAAAGTTAGATAAATCCCAAACATACACCCCGATAAAGTAATTATCAACTCAAAGACTTTGGGATAGGTCCATGACTATGGCCAACCCAAATAAGTTTAACCAAGCAAGGCCAACCAACAACCATAACAAAAATTAAAATAATAACCAAGTCCATATCCATACCATGATAAAATGGAAAAATAACAAGTCAAATAAAGTCATATGGTATCAACCTCAATACCAATACCAATGCCAAGACTAACACCCCTATCAACACCACCCATACCAACCCATAATAGTATCGCAAAGCCTTTTTCCAAAATCAAAACAACATTCGATTAGGACATATACCCGACCATAGCCAAAACCAATGTCCAAGACAAGGTAATGAAAACATAAGAAAGTAAAACTAGAAATAAACCCTTTCAAATTGTGGAAGCTCACCACTTCAATTTAACACAAGCTATTCCTAAAGTCTGATCATTGAGTAGGAGGTGTAGTATGACCAACACCTTTATTACATGGGGATACAGTATCAAAGATGGTTAGCGGTTAGAGTACTAGAATATAACTCATGGATATAAAATAGTGCCAATAGTTTAAAACCAATCAATCAATGCATATATAAATGCAATCCATACATATACATATATATTAATACTATGTGGGGATAGGGAACAAGATTAACATAAACTTTGAAATTATTAACCTAGGATATGTTGTATAACCATCATAGAATAAGGCATCTATGGGATATACAGTTCTATCTCTCCCCTAGCTGGAAGGGCCCTAATGCATGTAGCTACACAAACCATATAATATCTCTATTCGTATATGGTTAAATAGAGGGACTCGAACCTCTCTACATAATCAAGGTATTTAAGCACTAATACATGTAGTAAGAGGGACTCAAGCCTCCCTATCATATGTTCATTTAGGGGACTCAAACCAGCCGATCATAAGACACGCGCACCGACTAATATAGTTTCTAATGTTAGTCTTTCAAACTTTATTTTTATAGCCCGACTACATATCCTACTTTAAATCCCACTTTAAAACCATCATTCCACATACGTAACCATTGAGCCAATTTCACAATCAAAGGCATTTTATTGGTATCATCATACCAACACTAATTGTATGTATACTACATACCATTACCATTATCAATCAAGCATGTATTTACTTGACTTTGGGAATCGAACCCATTTTCTAACAAAGACACTTGTTCAATACAATATTTAGGGACTCGAATCCATTATCTAAAAAAGAAATAATTCAAGTTAATAATTAGGGACTCAAACCTATTTAATAATGTAAACCACCAAAGTTACCATTTACATCATTACATGGCAAACAAGGCCTTCACAAAACTGTTTACCAACCATTCATATACATTAGTCAAATGCCTTAGTTCTAAACATCATTAACATATGACTAGTTTCTTCTTCTAAGGATTTTCACAAATACTTTGAGGACATACGATTAGGAAGGCTAAAATTAAGGCATAAACCATCAAGTTTAGGGTAAGCCATGAAACATTTGTTAAACAACAGTTACCAAGCACCCATATGTGCAAACCATCACCAAAAATATGTATAAATAATACTTAAATCAAGAGTAAACAATACTTAATCATAAGTAACAAAACCCTCAATTTTGGTTTACAACACCACCATTTAAAAATAATAATCACCCTTTAAAACACATGATATTTGAGAACTAAAAATAAGGGAAGAGTCATACACCTTATTCAAGTAGATTCACGAAATAAACTTCTCTTAAGCCCCAAGATAATCACCTTTGAAGATCCCTAGCCTTAATCTTCAAGAGAGAGTTTAGAGAGTGTTTGATATTTCAATAGTAGGTTACGAGAGGACAAAACACAATTTAAGATATAGGGACTTAAGGGTTTTAGGATGGGAAATATACGAAATGCCCTCAGCTTAAAAGCTGAAAACTTGGAGGCAGGAGGGTACCACCCATTCCTCAAAATTGTGTCCTAGGGTATGAGCGGTACTTTTATGTCATACCCTAACATCATCTTGGACGTCCATATAGACTAGCATACAACAAAAGTGGTCTAACTTGTATCCTAGCATACGAGAAGTATCCTCTAACTCATACCTTAGATAGAATGTACTAGGCTATATGTCGGGCATCATACGACCTCACTATGTACACCTTGTTCCCTAACATATCAGAGATTAGATGTCCATTCATACCTTGGAAAAAAAATCAACCAAACCACACTAATTTACATACGACAGAAGGGACCCTAACTCGTACATCATATGACTAGTACCCACAAGTTGCATGATTTCCATAAGCTCAATGTTCATGAATTTTTTCTAAGATGCAAAATGAAGGTGTTTCATATAAACACTCTTAAATCTCTCTCAAGCTTTTGGTTTGAGAAAAGGCTAAGGTTTCATCAAGGTTACTAGTTAAGGATCTCAAGGGTGGTTTCTCTCTGTCTTCATTGTCGTCTAAGGTATGTTACTCCTCCCTCATTGTTATTTCAACTAAAATCTTATTTGAATGAATTTTTTCATAGTATTATTGTGGGTTTATGATGGTTTTGAAATAAATTTTGGGGGGTTATGGTTATTAATGGTTGGATAAGGTTTTCCCATATTTTCTTATGGTTTTTAATGTTATAATTATTATTTTATCATGTGGTTGCATAGGAATGGTCAATTGGTTCTTTTTTTTAGTTTTGGAAACAATATGCCCTCAACATGTTTGTTAAAATGCCAATGAGAATGTTTTTTTCATGTAGTTTGACTATTCTTAAAATCTTTGCATTGCATAATATGGTTTAGTTGGTTTTTAAATAATTTTGAAAAAGCCTTGGTGGTCATGGCTTTGTTTTAATTGGAAATCAAGTGGGATACATAGGAATTCCCTAAGTTCTTTATAATGATATTGCTTCCAAGATATAGTAGGTACGACGATAAAACTTCATAATGCCCTTATAATTAAATTCTAGACTTGCTGGTTTAATTATGTGCTAAAGATTTTAATAGGGCAATAATGGTGGGTTGTGATAGCTAACTGTAAAGATGTGAGTTTTATAGACGGACACCCAAAAATTATGTTTACCAATATGAGGGTTGATCATGGTGACCATGTACTTGTGGGGTTCATGAGAATCCCCTAAGTTTATACTTATATATATGCATCATGGAGGGCGAAGGGTACATGAGAATTTTGGCCCCTTTGATATATCCAGTTCGTATGGCTACATGCACTGCAACCCATTCAAGGAGTAACACTAGACCCATATATCCCATAGGTAGTTTTAGGACAATCAAAATACATAGCCTAGGTTAAGGATTTAAATGGATGCTAAACCCAGTTCCCTTTCTCGACTTGGTATAAATCTATATATGTATGTGATTACATATGGTTGTTTACATTGTTTTTGAATAATGGAAATATTTTATCTTTATTTTTGAGTACATGCTATCATTCATCACGCTAACTATCTTTGGGTGTTACTCCTCTTACTTAGTGATTTGGATACGAGGACAACTTAGAGTCAACTGAAGTGGACTTCTTTCCAATATTTTTTCCAATGATATGGATTTTTTTCCAATATTTTTTCCTAGACTATGGTTTCTTCTATGGTTTAGGGCATATCCTAATCGAATGTTATTTGTTTTTTGTAGAGGCTTAGTTGTACTACTTTAGGCATATGTGGTGTTGGTATTAGTCTCAGCCTTGGTATTGGTATTGATATTGGGGTTGACATCATTTGAATATTTGGTTGGTAATGGTTATGTATTTTATTAATGTATTTAATTTATTATTCTTCTATTATGTCATATTTTTTAAATTCTGCCTACATAAGTTACAGGGTGGTTATGGATGGGTATTAGGGGTGGTCTCCAGTCCTGATTGGACTTGAGGCACAAGACATGACTAGGCCCTAGTTTTGGTTATGTCAGATTGGTATCAGAGTAAGGTTCATGGTTAATTGGGGGTCCAAAATAATTTTGAGTAGAGTCTTCTTTAAGAGTGTGTTATGTTCCACACTCATAAGGGAGAGGCTACAAGGAATTTAGGAATGTTTCTCTATCTTGTATTCTATTTTTGACTTTTAGAGTCTATGGTCCTAAATTCTACTCTAATTTATATCTGTTTGCATTTAAGATCATGCCTCCTCAATGACCTGAAGATCACGAGAACTCCTCTACCCCATCTGAAAATAATTTTAATGGAACTCGTTCTACCTATAGGATCCATATCAGGTTTAGGGGTCCATTTTCTAATTGTCCTAGAGTTCTACTAATTTTCTCTAGTCCTTCCCATTCTCTTTAGGATAAAGTGATAAATGTTGAGTTTTATTAGTCTATTCATATGTTGATGCAGTTAGTATCTTCTCAGTTTGAATATGGTGTTCCTATTACTCAATATTCTATTGCCACAAGGGTTAGCCAGTTCATAAGGTTGAACCATCTGACTTTTACTGGTGTTGAGGTTGAGAAAGATCCTTAAAGATTTTTGTATGAGATGGAAATGATTTTTTGTGTTATGCATACCACTAATATGGAGCGTGGAGTTTGCTGCCTACTATCTAAAGAATGTGGTATAAAGAGTAGGATCAGGAAAGGGGAGAAGATGTTGAGTGATCTCTGTGGGAGGATTTTTCTAATTCTTTTTTAGACCGCTTCATTCCTTAGGAGTTGAGGGAGGCAAAAGTGGAAGAGTTTGTTAATTTACATCAAGGTAAGATGTCAGTCAAGGAATATGCCTTAGTATTTCACCGATTATCAAAGTATGCTCTGGAGTTGGTTTCTAGCATGGGGGTTAGAATGAGGAAGATCACTTTTGGTTTATCCTGAGAAGTGATCTTAGGCAGTAAGGCTTCCTTGTTAAATAAAGACATGGATATCTCCAAGTTGGTGGTATACATATAATAGGTTGAGGAAGAGTAAAAAAAGTAGGCTAAGATAGTAGAGAGGTAGGGAAAGAAATCTAGATTTTCTGTGCAGGGTGGTGGCCAATAGCAGAGTGTTAGGGATAGTGAAAAATGGCCCAAAAAGAAGTGGATCAATTATGGGTCTTAATTAATGGCTAGTGCTCCCTACCCAAAGGTGTTGGATGATACGATTTTTCATGGCGGCAACAAATTTAGGGTACATGAAGCCCAATCTCAGGATAGTGGGGCTCAGTAAGCTCCATCATATCCTTATTGTAAATTTTGTGGTTGATTGCATCAGGGTTTCTATGATGAGGGGAGGGACAAGTGCTTTAACTATGGTCAGCCTGGGCATATACTTTAAAAATATCGCATTGGTAAGGTTGCCTCAGGGTCAAACAAGGTTGCAATTGCCTCTTGATCAGCTCCAGCACCAAAGGGTGCACCATCTGGCTCTGGCACTGATTGTAACTATCTCTATGTTCTCACTACCCAATAGGAGTCCAAGGCATCAGATGATGTCATGACTAGTATGTTGAAAGTCTTTTCTCATAATATGTACTATTTACTTGATTTAAGGTCCTCTCTCTCTTACGTGACCTTATTTGTAGCTGTGTATTTTGGTTTTGGTCCTGAGTATATTTCACACTCTTTTTTTATTTCTACCCCAATAGGTGACTCTAGGTGTGTCATATCTATTGGCAGTAAAGACACTATGGTGTATCTGTTTGAATTTTATATGTTGAATATCAATGTCATATTGGGGATGGATTGGTTTCTCTTGTACTATGCATCCTTAGACTGTTGGATGCCTAAGGTTATCCTTAAATCCCTTAATGAGATAGTTAGTAAGTAGAAGGGTGGATCCTTAGCTCCTAAAGGGAGGTTCAAATCATATCTTATAGCTTAGAGATTAATCTCCAAGGGGTTTCTCTATTATCTAGTACAAGTTAAAGATTCTAATTCGAAGGGTCCTTCATTGCATTCTGTCCTTGTGGTGAATGAATTTCCTGAGGTTTTCGCTGATGACCTTCCTAGTGTTCCTCCTGAGAGGGAGATTGAGTTTGGATTTATTTTATTCATGATACTTGTCCAATTTCTATTCCTCTATATAGAATAGCTCCGGGTGAGTTAAAGAAGCGTAAACAATAACTAAAAGATCTTTTAGAAAATGGTTTCCTCTCTCCTTGTGAGTCCCTATGGAGTGCACCGGTGTTGCTCATGTGTAAAAAGATGGTTACCTTTAGATGTGCATTGATTACCACCAGTTGAACAAGGTGATAGTAAAGAATAAGTATCCCATTCTAAGTATAGATGATTTGTTTGATCAATTGTAGGGTGCTATGTTTTTCTACAAGATTAATCTGTAATCTGGGTATCATCATTTAAAGATTAGGGATGTGGATATCCCTTAGACTACATTTCATACCTGGTATGGGCATTTTGAGTTTTTGGTTATGTCTTTTGGGTTGAGCAAATACCCAACGACATTCATGGATTTGATAAATAGGGTCTTTCTTCAGTTTATGGAGTTATTCATCATTGTGTTTATAGAGGACATTTTGGTGTACTCTAAAAGAGAGTTGGATCATGCTGATCATCTCTGTGTGGTGTTGCATACCCAGAAGGAGTAGTAGTTGTTTGAAAAATATTTGAAATATGAATTATGGCTGAACATTATCACTTTTATTGGTCATATCATTTCTAGTGAAGGGATCATGGCAGTTTTACAGAAGGTTGTAGTGGTTAAAAAGAGGCCTAGACCCACTACTCCAAAGGATATTTTGAGCTTCTTGGGTTTTACTGGTTACTACAAGAGGTTCGTAGAGAGTTTTTCTCATATAGCTGCCCCATTGACTAAGTTGACTAAGAAGGTAAAGTTCTTATGGTCTGATTTGAGAAGCTGATGGATAAGCTAACTTTTCCTTTAGTTATGACTTTACCTAAAGGCACTGATGCATTTGTAGTTTACTGTGATACATCCTATGTGGGGCTTGGTTGTGCTCCAAGGTAGCGTAGCAAGGTGATAGATTATGCCTCTAGGCAATTAAAAGTGTATGAGAGGAATTATCAGACTCATGATTTAGAATTGTTAGATGTGGTGTTTACATTGAAAATTTGGCATTAATGTTTGTATGGACTGCATGTAGATATCTTTTCTAATCCAAAGAGCTTGCAGTATGTGTTTACTCAGAAAGTGCTTAACCTCTAGGTAAAGCTAATATTGTTATTGATGTTGTTATTAGGTTATCCATGGAGAGTCTAACTCATGTGGATAAAAAGTGGGAGTTGTTGAAGGACTTTCAACATTCTGATAACCGTGGAGTTCATCTTTGGACTCTAAGGATGGTGGTGTATTTGTACAGGTGGTGTAGTCATCTCTTAGTGCTGAAATCAAAGAGAAACAAATGTCAGATCATGTCTTCATGAGGATCAAGGATGATATAGGTGGGAAAAAGGTGATGGCCTTCAAAATTAGTGGTGATGGTACCTTACGGTACCAAAAGAGGTTGTGTCTTTTCGATGTCAATAGTTTGCGATAGAGGATTTTGGCGGAGGCACATGAGTCGTGCTATGTTGTTCATCCTAGTTTGATAAAGATGTATCATGACCTTAGGGAGATATATTGGGGAAACAAATTGAAGCGCCATATATCTAGTTTTGTGCTAAGTTTATGGTGTGTCAAAAAGTGAAAGTTGAGCATATGAGACCCAAAAAATTATATCAAGAAAATGATTTGTCTGTGTGGAAGTGGGAAATGATCATTATGGATTTCGTTATATGTGTTCCTCATCCTAAGAATCATTTTTATTAGGTCTGAGTCATTATGGATAGGATGACAAAGTCTTCTCACTTTTTGCTAATGAGGAAAAACTTCTCATATGAGGATTATGCGAGGTTATATCTCCATGAGATTGTGAAGTTGCATAGGTGCCAGTTTCTGTCATCTCAGATAGTGGTACACAGTTTTTATACACTTATGGCGGTTATTTGAAAAACATTTGGGGACTAAGGTGAGTCTTAGTACTTCTTTTTACCCTCTATCGAATGGGCAAGCAAAAAAACCTATTCAGGCATTGGAGGATATGTTTTGATCTTGCATGATTGACTATGGTGGTAGTTGGGTTGAACATTTGCCTCGTACTGAGTTTTTCTATAATAATATCTACCACTCTAGCATTGGGATGGCTCCGTTTGAAGCTTTGTATGGTAGGAGGTGTAGGTCTCTTATTGGGTAGTTCGAGATTGGTAAAGCAAATATGTTTTGCCCAAATTTGGTTTACCAATCCATGGATAAGGTAAAAGTAATGTAGGATTGGCTTAAGGCTGCTCAAGTCATCAAAAGTCCTATGTGGATGTGAGGTAAAGAAAGTTAGAGTTTGAGGTTGGGGATAGAGTATTTTTAAAGGTGTCTCCCATAACGAAAGTGATGCGGTTTGGGAAGAAGGGGAAGATTAGTCCCCGGTACGTTATTGCATAATTGGTGTTGAGGATGGTTGGTAATATTGCATATGAGTTGGAGTTGCCTACTAGTTTGAGCTCCATTCATCGATGTCTATGTTTCTATATTGAGGAAGTGTAAGGGTGATTCATCTCAACTTGTGCCTATCAAGAATATTGGATTCTCTATCTTATGAGAAGATCCCAATTGGGATCTTGGATTGGCATGTTCGACGATAGAAGACCAAGGACGTGGCCTTAGTCAAGGTTCTATAGAGGAACCATCAGGTCGAAGAGGCTACTTGGGAAGATGAAGAGGACATGAAGTCTAAGTATCTGTTCCTATGTTTTGCTCCAAAAATTCATGCGAAAGGTATGTTTTATTTATTACATCTTTATTTATAACTTAGGTAAAGGTTAAAGTAGAGGTGTAGGGGTGTAAATCGTGCTTTTACGGCTTTGTTCCATAATTCGAGGATGAATGATCCAAGTGGGGGAGAATTGAAGGACCCTGGGCTTTGGACCTTCAAAATTTCCTGAGTTTTGAGCCTTTTTTTAACTACGCGACTCACCATACTAGTCATATGGTGTGGGTATGGGTCTAGGGACCCTATTCGTATTTTGGTTAGTGTAATATTGGCCAAGTTCTATCCAAGGTACGAGAAGACTCCATATGAGTCATATGTTGAAATTATGAAAAGTATAAGGACCAATCGTTGTTTTCAAGTGTCTAGCCTTAGATGTTTTGCCTAGGGTATGACTTAAAGGCACTAGTCGTATGGTAATGATGCGAGTTAGGAAAGGAAGTTGTATGTTGGACAGAATGTAGAGTCAAACTTTTTGGCTTGGATACAGTTGTAGGGTATAACTTACATGATGTGGTTACGAGTTGAGGGATCCAATCGTGCCCACCTACAAGAATTTTAACATTTAAGTTGGTCGTATTCTAGACGTTTCTCACTTAAACACTTTTGACACCACGACATAAAACACCTTTGGAAGATTCCTTAATATATTATTTCAGTCAAATACTCTCTAAACACTTTTAAATCTCTCTTAAGCTATTGATTCAAGAAAAGGCTAGGGTTTCTTCAAGGTCACAAATTAAGGCTCTCAAGGGTGGTTTCTTTCCATCTTCCTTCCTTTCTAAGGCATGTTACTCCTCCCTCATTGTTAGTTCAACTAAAAACATGTTTTAATAAATGGTTTTCATGGTATTATTGTGGGTTTGTGCTGGTTTAGAAATAGAAGTTGGGGATTTTTTGTTATTAATGGTTGGATAATGTTTTCCATGTCTTCTTATGGTTTTTCATGTTATAATTGTGGTTTGAACATGTGGTTGCATGGGAATGGTCAATTGGTTCTTGATTTTGGTTATGAAATTATATGCCCTCAATATGTTTGTTAAAATGCCAATGAGAATGTTTTTGTCACATAGTTTGACTATTATTGAAATCTATGGATTGCATAGTATGGTTTGGATGGTTTTTAAATGATTTTGGAAAGGCCTTGGTGTTCATGGCTTTGGTTTAATTGGAAATCATGTAGTGTACATGCGATCCCTAAGTGTTGGCTAGTAACATTTCTTGAAAGTTATAGTTGGTATGAAGATACCACTTCATAATGCCTTGGTAATTAAATTCTAGAATTGGTGGTTTTATTATGTGCTAAAGGTTTTAATTGGGAAATAATGGTGGGTAGTGATAGCTAACTGTAAAGGTGTGAGTCCGATGGATGGCCACTGGAAACTTATGTTCGTGGACATGAAAGTTGATCATGGTGAACATATACCTATGGGGTACACAGGAATCCCCTACGTTTATGTTTGTATGTATGAATCATGATGGGTGAAGGGTACACGGGAATCCCCAACCCCTATGATATCTCTAGTTCGTGTGGCTACTAATATGGCATGGTAACAGGACACTTTTGATGCTTAAAATCGTTAATTTATGTATGAACTTAGGATATTTTGTTAGATATGATGCACTTTGGTATGAATTGTAGGAAAAATAGGTTAAGAACAGTATCTAAGAAAAAGGAGAATAAAAAGACCTCAAAAAGACCAATTTTGATCAGCATTAGAGTCAGCCAATGAGTCATAACCAGTCCATACTACTGGTATGCTGAGTCATATTAGTAACAGAACCAAAATCCAAATCGAAGAGCCAAGTATAATAAAGATACGACTCAAGTGCCCCAGTTGTAAGATAGGGTATGAGTTGTATGCAGAAGCTGTGAGCATAACAGAGCCTGAGCTACTATCCAGGAGTTGAAGTATAAAATTTATACGAGTTTAAAGTCGGAGTACGACTCATATAGGGATGTCGTATATAAATGGTGTTCATGAATGGAAAGGATTGAAGTCTCGGTGTCAGGCCCATTTAAAGTTAGTCAAATCTTCTCATCTGGAGTAGTCAAACATCAAAATGAAGATGGAAGTGTCTTCAAAGTCAATGAGCAAAGAGTCAAGCTTTATATTGGTCCAAAAGACTCGATAAAAAGTATTGGTACTATCTATCTTAATGAAGTCTGAGTAATCGAGATAACTGAGTCATGCCACGACGATAAATCAGGCGCTAGTGGGAGGCAGCCCACATTTTATTGTTGTACAACATTATTTTTTTAGTTATTCTATTGGTTTGTGCAAACTGAAGGGTTTATGTAAGAGTGAAGGTGCTAAAATAAAGGAAAGAAGATGGAAAAATAAGCAAGGGTAACCGACGGTATAACCCAACGGGCCGTTGCTAGCCCGACGGACCATCGAGGTCAGGCGTCACACATAGGTCCAAAAAGTGAGAATCTAGAAAAGCCACGATGGAGTATTCTAATGGACCGTCGAATGAGTGACGCCCTATCAAATTTAACCATCGCAGGTTGGTCCCAGGTAAGTTCCCTGGATAAGTACGATGGTATAGCCGACGGACCATCGCACTTAACCCTAGTTCAGCGGATTGGGTCAAATTGCTTCAAATAGTCGATTTTTAATTTCTATCTGATCCAAACAGTTTTAAAAAAAGAATGTGAAATGGTTAAATAACTTCTCAACTATTCAACACCCTCGCACCTTTTTATTTGCCTTTAAAACTTCCCAAATCCCCTTTTCCTTCTCTAGTTAAATTCTCTCTCTTCTTATTCATTTCCCCTCAGAAGTAAACTAAATCCTTTTCACTAAAGCATTAGTCGTCAGAAGTATTTGTGTGATGTAAGAGTAGGAAACTGATATTGTAACTGTCAGGTATGAATATTTCCCCTAATTCCTCATCTTTATTCAATACAACAACAACAACAAACCTAGTGGCTTCCCACAAAGTGGGGTCTGGGGAAAATTGTGCTACTAGGGATATGATATATAAATGAGTTTTGCTTTTCTTTTTCTATGTTTTGGTGATGTATGGCATCGCTTTTAGTTGAATTGAAATTTTAGTTTCCATTGTCTTGGGGGAAGTCTAAGTAACCCATTGACTAAGAATAACGGATTAGGGTGACGTATTATCGACCAAAATGTCGTGAAAATAGCCCTTAAATGAAGTGCAAGCAAAGTGTTCACCAAAATGCCACAATGAGGCATAAAACTCAAATTTTACAGTCGACGGTACAATCGACGGACCGTCAGACACCCGACGACATGTCACTTTTAACCACCGCACATGAATCAAAAATTGATTTTCTGTAATAACCCCAACAGTGAAGGTCGATGGGATGTCGAAGGCTCGATGGACTGTCGCCTAGTACCGTTGCTGGTTTAAAAAATTTTCTATACTCTGTTTTAAGTCTATTCACTGATAAATGCTGGATTTTTAGGTACCATGGCTCCCAAATTACCATAAACCAGAGGCCGAGGTAGAGGCTAAGCAGCCCGGTCTCACGCACCAGCCCATAATACTCGGTGAAGTCAACGAGTGGTTTCTTCATCCTCCTCATTTGATGAGGTAGTGTAAAGTAGCAGCAGTTGTACCTCTATTTCAATTCCACTCGAGGTGGGGGTTGAAACTTCTAACCCTATTTAAGGAAAGGTCCCAGAACAAGAGGATCCAAATGTGATTCGACGCAAGGATCAGTAACTAAGGGAAGCCATAAGATGGAAAGTATCGGGTGACCGTGATATTTTCTACAAAGGGATGGCACCAACGGATAGGATACCTCTCAAAACGACAACTTTTTAGGAGCATCAGATCATCACAATAACCCTGCATGAGTATCCAAAACTTGAGTGCCGTTACAATACATATGAGTTGGCCTAGATGAGAGCGCCACTTCGACCTTACTAACCAAACTTGGTTCATGAATTTTTTGCAACTATTTGGCATTACTAGAGAAGGTCTTCCCTAAAGGTTCATCAAGTGTCGATATGAGCG
This sequence comes from Capsicum annuum, assembly GCF_002878395.1. Classification (NCBI taxonomy): domain Eukaryota; kingdom Viridiplantae; phylum Streptophyta; class Magnoliopsida; order Solanales; family Solanaceae; genus Capsicum; species Capsicum annuum. Next base: position 66,227,517 of record NC_061120.1, read on the forward strand.
AGATTGATATGGTTCCTGTGTGAGGAGTCGACATTGACATTTCAGAAAGGACTTTGAGAAGGTTTCTATTTAGGCCTAACTATCAGATACCAGGGACTATTCCAAAGTTGGAGCATCGTCTATTCACACGGGCTGAACAAAGGCTATGGTTAGCCAGGATATTGACAGACGGGGGCGAGCCTGCATGGTTGCTTGACCCCCATGAAAAAATATCAAATAAATCACTAAGTTTCAGGGCCAAGTTCTGGTTGGTGGTTGTACGATTGAGGCTTATGCCAACAGGTGGTGATGATCATTTAGAAAGCACTAGAGCTGTGATTGCTGCCACTTTGATCGAAGGGATGAACGTAGATTTTGGGCACATCATTTTCGATGAGTTGTTTTGCCGTGCTCATAAGACTCACACTGCACTACCATTTCTATGCCTTATCACTGATTTGTGCATGAAGGCCAAGGTTTATTTGATTAGTGGAAAAGATAATAAGGTCCCAGTACTGCAAAAGCAGGACATTGAAAAGACGAAGGATGACTTGAGATTTGATTTGCGAATCAACAGATCTCCATCCCAACAAACTCAGTCAGCATCGGTGCCCGAACCATCAGATTTCCTTGCAGGTATGCCATTACCTTTGACTATGTATATTCCTTCTACCACCTCTATAATTTCAGCTTCTATGCTGACAGGTGGGACCCCAAACTCTGCATCTATCCCACCCCTAACTTCTGAGTACAGGATGAACCCTAACGACTTCGTAAAGACTGTGCCAACTATCAAAAAGGTCAAAAAGTAGATAGCAATTTGGGGGAAAGATTTCAAACCCTTTGTGGAGAAAATAATGGAGGATACATTGCGCCTTTTTAGAAATGTCTAGCTATTCATGGACAACATGGAAGAGTGCATAAAAAAAAGTTGGATGAAACGTCCATTCCTGATTTTGCTAAAGTGATCGAGGAGATTAGACGGCTCCGGGCAAATGTCGATAAGATAAGTCAGTAGACACAACAGACCATATTTGATCTAGTCCAGGTTGCTAGTGATGTGGACGAAGGTCTTGTGGACTTATTTTGGCGTCCGATCAAGGACAAAGGTAAGAAGATAGCAGAAACAGACAAGAAGACTAAAAAAGCTGCTAAGAAAGAAGAGAAGAAGCGAAACTGGAAGCCATGTCACCTGAACAATTCAAAGATTACCAGATACGATGGGCAGTAAAGAAGTCATGGAGTGAGGCAAAGAAGCAGCAAAAAAAGCTTAAAGACAAAGCAGCTGGAGCATCCACTAGTTCGATCAGGGGGTAAATTTCAGACCCTGTCAGAGATGTGCTACCTCCAACTCTAGTGGGAGATATTTGTGTACTTCCACTACTATGGGAGTCAACATTGCACTTGGTGAGGAATTCTAGCGCCTCCCCATACTTTACTGATGCCTTAAATTGACTAAGAGACACGACAAGTATTTTCCCACCCTTTGTACTTAAAATATTATGCATTTGAGGACAAAGCATTATTTTATGTGTGGTGGATGTACTTGTTAGGGGATGTGTTGCCGATATTATTGGCATGTCTAAGTGTTTATTTTTTATTTTCATGTTCTGTTTGTTGAATTTTCAATTTCATGTATGGTTGGTAATATGGTTGCATGAAATAAAAGTCTATTCCTGTTGGCACCTTATTGTACATATGTGGATAACAACTGATGGTGGTAAAATTGTGTTTTTTATTTTTCGTTTAATTAATTCCTCTTAAAAAGTGGCAAAGTATTGCGCAACCATGTGTGACTCTGTTAATGGCATTAGAAATTAGTAATAAAGCAAAGCCTAGCTATGTGATCAGCATCCCAAAAATTAGTAGGATAGAAATTAACTCAGCGCCTGTGTGGGTAAGTATTTGTATAGTTCTAACATAAGTGTTACACCTAGAACTTTCCCAGTTCATCAGAAGTTGTTATGTGTTTTGACTCAATAAGAGAGGATAGTAGGTCTTCTTGTATTGTTAGTCCACTTAGCCAAATGATTGACCCACCAAAAATATTGTATCCCCTTTGTCAACCCTCTTGAGCCGTAGTAGTGTTTTTTTATCCAAATAAGTTTGATTCACTCTCTAGAAGGTGTTAAATAGTTAGCTTTGGCCCTGTCCAATTGTGGACATTGTGCACTTTAACTTAGGAAAATCAACCAAGTTAAGGGTGACTACTGCTCGATTGTTAGTATCCTAGGAGGTTGAGTTGAAAGTAATGTGAGGGGTAGCATCTGGCCCTGGTCTAGTTAGCAATCTACATAAATATTGTGCACCTCAACCTTTTGCATCAGCATAAGTTGAGAGTGGTTGATTTTGTATTCTCAAAAATAAAAAAAATAAAATAAATCGGGTTATGACAAGAGCGCTAAAGAATAACTGTGATTGAATGAGAGGGTCCTTAATTCTTGTAAGTAACTACCAAATAGGGTAAAGAGAGCAAAATTCTTGTACTTTAAGTCACTTACCCAAATGAATAACCTTCACCAAGCATAAAACCTCATTACAACCCTTAGCAAGTCCTACTTGATCTTAGCGAGTCAATCATAAGAGAACATTAGATGATAAGGGCAAGCTTATAGGTGTACACTGTGTTGGTAACTTCTTTTTTGAGAGTGAGAAGCTTAGTTTTAACCATGATTTAGCTTTGTGATGTGAGGTGGACTTCTTTGGCTGTGAGGGCTTATTGAGTTATATTTTTTCTATTTAGTTCTTTGGAGTGTTGTATCTATAGCTATAAATGTGTTGATTAGTATTTAATGACAATAGTGGATTCGTATGTGTTGAGATGGCATAACCAAATGGGTAGTAGAATTATTTTATGATTGTGTTGGTTTTACTGTGAATTTCCCATCATTATGTTGTTCATATATGTTTCCTGGTGTTGAGTTGCTTGAGGACAAGCAATTACCATAAGTTAAGGGGTGTTTGATGTTTCGGATTTTGATGGAACATTTTAGGCCTTTTCTTTAGGATAATTGCATATTTTCAAGCAACCATGATTCTATTTAACATGGTATTTAACTGTTTTCAGGGTAAGGACTGAGTGTGAAGGATAACTTGGACAATCTGAGCAAAACATAGGCAAATTGAGCAGTGATGGCTCAGGTGACGATCCATCGACCTTGCAAAAATCCATCAGTATAAACCTTTGAAAATAATAGAAGGCATAGACTCTTGATGGACTGCGATGGTCCAGGCGATGTACCATCTTCCCTGCGATGAATCGTCGGTGTGTACCATTGCCATGATATAGAAGGCATCATCATTGGAAGTCCTATGATAGTCCAGACGATGGACCGTCAACCTTGCAATGGGCCGTCGCACTACCCGTCGCTTAGAAGCAGAACATGGAGTCACTGAACACCCTGCGACGATGCAGGCGATGGACCATCAGACCTGTGACGGACCATCACTTGACCCGTCAACCAAAATGCCGAGAATTTGAGTTTGAATTTTAAAACCCCAGTTCTAGAATCATATATATACCGAGTATTAGGGTTTATTCCACATATATTGTCTTCGGTTTCATACTTTCTCCAATATTGAGAGCTTTGTACTACTTTTTGTTGGGATTTGAATCTGGAGTTTGAGACTCAATTATTAGTTTTAATATTTTCCATCAAAGATTTAGAAGAACAATATTGTGACTTTTGTAAGTATTCTTCTGAAGTTATTTATGAACATCAATATAACTTTGATTTCTAGCATGGAGATGAGTAGCTAAACTCCCTTAACTAGGGTTATGGGAGCCTTGATGTAGAGAACTATTTTGGGATTGTGAATGGATTTGTTTTCTAACATCTATCAAAATTGCATGAATCTTTCTTCATTTTTATGACATCTCCTGGTTGTAAACTTGAGAAATGAGCCCACGAACTCCACTTGTCTAACAAGAAAGTGGATGTTGGGAAAAGAAGTTATTCACATAAACTCCATAGGTTTACCCTTTGGGTTAACAAGTTGATGCCTTAGCAGGATCAATCCTCGTGAGTGTTATTGAATAATGCATAAACCCTTTAAGTTCAAGAGAAGTAGAGGGTGAAATACTTATTAGGTTTAGAAACATATGGGTAATATTTAGAATTCAATAATTCTTGCAATTGGATACATAAGTTAGAATTCAAACACAAACTCACAACCCTAATTGTTTGAACATCTTGGTGAGCATAACTCTTGTTACTTTATTCTCATTGGAATTAAATATACATTTACTCTCAGTAGCTGGGCTTTTATATAGCACAAATACAAAAGAACACTGTTAACATTTCCAAACCCTCTTTATTTCAGAGCCTTAGATCAACAGTCTAATAACAGTCATAATACTTAGTGAACATAGTATTCCCTGTGGGATTCAACACCCAACCCAGTTGGGTTCTATATTTAGCAGTGATCACTTACTCTTTTGTAAGAGATTATAATTTGGGAGTACCATTTCCTGCACAAATATGAGTAGCTAATCTCCTTATCTAGGGTTGTGGGAACTCTAGCAGATTAGCTATGGAGAGAAAGTGAGAGATTCAATTTTTCTAGGGTTTCTGCATATATCATACTTTTTATTGGTAATACTTAAACTCATAGCAGTTGTAGATGCTTAAGATTGCATGTATTCACTTTTATTTAATAACCAAGAAGCTTGCAATTAGGAAGAAGAAGATTTAAGATAGTGATTTAGGGTACGATAACAAAGTATCTCATCTTATCACTTTATCAATGTCTAAATAAGGCAATAGTGATATGCCCAAATTACAACTCTCGTTAGAAAGTGCAAGCGGTCGCTGTCAAATATAGAACCCAATTGGGTTGGGTGTCGAATCCTACAGGGAATACTATGATCACTAAGTATTGCGATTATTATTAGACTGTTGATCAAAGGTTCCAAGGTAAGGGGGGTTTCAATTTAGGTGCACAATAATATTATCAGTGTAACGATGAGATGATATGTGTAATAATATTTGATCACAGAGAATGACAAATTAGGGTTATGTCCACCTTGTAGCTTCGACTTCTCTATTAACTATGAGTAATACGGATTTTATGCATGCATGCACTTATAGAGAGACGTATTATAATTCTAAATCCAAGTGTTTCTCAACCATCAAGGATTTATTCACCTTAGTTCTCTCGAATCCAAAGTGTACAACCAATTGTACGAACTCTCTAAGAAGTTAATCCTGCTAAGGTATTAAAGTGTAAAATAGAGGTTGGAAACCCTATTTTCTTGTCACACTCTCTTTTCCAAACAGAAATTTTTCTATCGAACAAGTTATTACTATAACGGCGCATTCCCTATGTTTGCAACCACGAGAATTCAATCAAAATGAAGAGAGTGATGATATAAGTGGATTAACACATCATAAATTCAAAAACCCATAGCAATAGAGAGTATACTACAAGGTTTCCATAACCCTAACAAATAAACTTAGCTACTCATGAATAAAACGGAAATCAAAATAGAAATATTCATCACCAAAACTTAGAACGATCTTGGTGATAAAGATGAATAGCAAAAATAAGAGAGAAAAGCGTTTCTCTCTCTCCGTCCTCAAGCTAAGACGCTTTCTCTTGATTTTTTAAATTAATACAGAATGTAAATAATCCCTAAAAATTCAGCAATAAGGCTTTTAATAACATCTTTCTCTAATAAATTGCTACAGCATCCTTAACTATTTAAAAATATTGAGTTTGCCCGGGAAAAAGTTCTCATATATCACATTCAGTCCAAAAGCTGCTTTCCTTTTTATGTGAAGCTTTCTTTGCTGTCCAAAGGTCCCCAAAGTACTGTAATCTTCCTCATTAGTACCTGAAAAGCATGCTAATCACATAGGTCAGCTCACTTAACTAAAAATAGACTAAAAGTGCAAGAATTATGTATTTTATCCTCAAAACTTAGCTAAAACATGGGTAAGTTATGGTGCTTAGACGTATAAATACGCCCAACATCACCACCCCATACTTAAAGATTTGTTTGTCCTTGAACAAAATAGTACATCCATGCGAATACCTAACTAAACTTCACAAGAGCAACACAAAATTTTCAACAAGACATGCACTGCAATTATTAACAAAGAGTAGATTTCTTGATCATTACTAGAAACAACTCACCCTCCAACATAGACTCATTAAGTTGGCTAATTCATATACACAAGTTAAGCTAAAAAAAATCATATAAAACTACCCAACAATCATCAACCATGTGCGCTCACCAAAATGTTACCCATAATCACTCACAGTTTTGCATTTTTCAGAAATATGGGTATAAGAACTTGCTTGCTCTCACTCTCACAAAGAATTCTTAGATTACAACTGATGACCATATGCTTGCCCTTAGTGTAATACTCTACTAATATCAGAATGCTAAGGTTAGGATCAAATAGGTCTTTACGGGTTGTAAAGTAGGCTAAAGGGATGGGTAGGACTATTTTGGCAAGAAATGGTGATTATGTTCCTTAAGCGCTTTAATACACTACATTATACCATTTACACTAACTTTTAACAACCACTCTACCTTCCTTTCGTCTACCAACTCCCTTTTTTTTTCTTCACCCATTTTATTACTCAATCAAAAATACTATGATGGGAATATACAACTCTTTTTTTTTTCACCCATTTTGTTACTCAATCAAAAACACTATGATGGGAATATACAACTCTTTTTTTTCGTTTTTTTTAGCATCCCTATGATAGCCACCCTCAGCTTAGACTATTTGCGTTAGTCGAGGTGCATAATGTCCAAGAAAGTACCAGGGCGCCACTCCCGATCACAATATTTTTATGTACCAATAACTAAACTTTGGGGCATCACTTTCACCATTTTCCTCTTATTTTGCCACACTCTTTACTCAACTTGATTCTACAATTTAAAGCGCTTAGGAGCTTTTGGATCAAATTATGGTCTTTTAAAAAAAATGGATTAGGCTACATATAAGGTTGCCAAAGAAAAGAGCTAAAGGCTCAATGGGTGTTCACTAGGACAATGTACAAAGGTAGGTAAAAAGAAGATAAAAAATCAGGGCTGCCAAAGAAATGCCTAAATCATCTCCTAAACTCACAATCTTTATTTCGCTTCACACACACACTAGGCAAGTCTAGCATCAGTCGCAACAAAGAATATACAATAACCTTACACACACATGGCACATGGTCAACTTAATTAGGAGCATTATAGATTCTTGACCCAACAGATAAATGAATTAAACCACAAATAATTCTCACAGAATGAGTCACAACTTAGAGCCTAAATGTTTCAATAGTAGTGATTCAGCACAAACTCCTGTTATAATGCCATGCCATCTATAAGAATAATTTCATGCAAAAATCTGACTAATTACAACTAACTAACTATGACTAAATCAAAACAACTATAGAATAAATGTGGGCAAGCATTACGCAATACAGCAGACAAGACAACCCAGGCGTACACATACTTATACCCGTACCCCACACTAAGAAGGAACACACTGCCCTCAATGTAAATAAATAAGCAAAAACCTAGTTAGTCAGACTCTTCCTCTACATCCGGGGTTATACCCCCTGCGTCAGAATCATCATCAGAGTCTTCTTCATCAGAGTTGTCCTCCACATCAGAGTCTAGCAATCGGTGATCATCGTCTGTCAGCACATCATCATCTAGAGGTTCTTCAAAATTTACCCCCACTCCACACATGGCCCGAGCATGCTCATTAAGCGGGTAGTCATAGTCCAACTGCCAAAGCTCTGCATCAGTCGGCACACAACCCCCATTCATCATAGTAAATCTAGTCATGCCATACAGATGGCGAAAAAAACTCTCATCTCGAGCATGTCTCTCAGAAGTGGTAAGGTTAATGCCTTGACTAGTTTCTGGATCTTTGATTTTCATGAGATCTACCTTCTTTGGGTTTTGTGGAAACTTATGGTCTGCTGGCTCCTCCTCAATATGCTCTTTCCTTAAAATTGTAGTCAACAAGTTGCCGAAACTGAAATGGGACTTTTTGTGCACCCTTGCTTTTCGCATCGACGTTCGTATAACTGCACCAATGTTGATGGGAACATTCATCATTAGAGCATATACCAAGAAGACTCGATTACGCATGACCTTAGTGTATTGTGTCCCAGGAATCAAGCAGGAATTGACTGTTCTTAACCATATGCGAGCTTCTCTGTTCAAACAAGCATATGGGTAAGTATTGTGACGACCATTATCTTTATAACGAGTCCACCGAGTCATGGACCTTGATCCACACAACGTATGTTTGATGGCTCTGTAGGGAGGTCTGTTGTAGAGCTCCTTGAGTGGTGATTGATCCATACTTGGAGTACCCAGGAAAGAGTTGAAGAAATCAGCGTTCAATTACAATACTTGCCCCCGAATCTTTACTTCATTTCCCATAGTCCTTGGGGACCAGTTGGCATAAAACTCTCGAGTCAAATCAAGATTACATTCGCCCATTTCTCGGAAGATAAAGTCAAGTTTTAGTGCCATAATCTTTGCCAAAATGCGAGGGCAGTTCTTTGCTAAACTTTCCTTCTGCATCGACTCCACATGTACATATTTCTTCACTTTATTGTTTCTATACCATTCCTTCCCTTCCTCCTCCAGAACCCATTTGATCCCAAAAGTGCGTCGAGGCACTTGAAGAGAGGAGGAATCAGCCTGGTCCTTTCTTGACCTTTTTTTGACCTTTTTGTGAGGTGGATGCTTTCTCCTTTCCCTGTCGTCCTTTCGGAGCCATGTTACCTGATATCATAATAGGGTCATGTTAGTCTCATTTTGTAAAATTCACTATAATTGAAAAAGAAAATAGTGATGGCACCACCCCACACTTAATTTATTTGCACAAACTAATTGAGTGAGTGTTGTCGATTACTCATACTTCATCGACATACATTTAGATGGTATGTGCCAACAACATTATTAGTGCAGTCACAATTTCAACCCTTCACTTTACATAACAATTTCTTAGTTTGATATACAGAAGCAGCACACAATGGTCCTGTAATCTTGACTATCATTTCCAACTTTATTTCATTTGAGCAATGCAATCTTTGAACAAGACTACCACATAGAAATCTTATCATGCTATAGCATAGAAACAATTACACAATCTTATGCTTTTGGTTAACCATGATCATTACATCGATGAACGAGTCACTCACATAGTCAAGCTTACAACTCCCAAAATTATGCATTAAACTTCAATAGTTCAACTCCATAATAATAATATAAAATTATGACAGTGAATACCAATCAATACATGCCAGAGTGAAATCAAGATTACCCACGAGAATCCTTTCACTCAATGAGATGTATTTTTCAAAAATTATAACAAACTAACCATACTCTTATCACCAAGCACTACTACAAAATCCAGTTAACCATTATAAGAGTAGCAATGAAACAACTACGGAACATGAAAAAAACAACTTATTTGGTGATAAATTCATGATGAATCGGAAAGGTGAGCCTGCAGGATTAGACGAGAAAAGAGAAGGGCTTCGAGAGGGAAAGGTTGTTTGGGCGGTGCTTAGGTTTAAGAAAAATTGAGTGAGGTTTAAGGGTAGAGGATATATTTAAAAGATGAGACATGGGTCGGGTTGGTCCATTCAAAAATAGGTAATTACGCAAAATTTACATTGATAGGCGGCGCCCATAGAATCGCCTAAGCATAAGTAGGCGGCGCTTAACCTCTTGCCTATGTTAGCATAGGCGGCACCTAACCTATCGCCTATGTTGGCATAGGCAGCGCCTAACCTATCGCCTATGTGAGGCAGTGAACATAGGTGATGGCATAGACGGCGCCTAATCTATTGCCTATGTTGGCATAGGCGGCGCCTAACCTATCGCCTATGTGAGGCAGTGAGCATAGGCGATGGCATAGGCAGCGGTTAACCTATCGCCTATGTTGGCATAGGCGGCGCCTAACCTATCACCTATGTGAGGCAGTGAGCATAGGCGATGGCATAGGCGGTGCCTAATCTATCGCCTATGTTGGCATAGACGACGCCTAACCTATCGCCTATGTGAGGAAGTAAGCATAGGAGATGGCATAGGCGATGCCTAATCTATCGCCTATGTTGGCAAAGGGGCGCCTAACCTATCGCCTATGTGAGGCAGTGAGCATAGGCGATGGCATAGGTGGTACCTAATCTATCGCCTATGTTGGCATAGGCGGTGCCTAACCTATCGCCTATGTGAGGCAGTGAGCATAGGCAATTGGAAAAGGGGCGCACTATTGGTCGAAAAGGTCCTATCGGTCCGATCCTATGCTACCACCACAGACCGCATTGAAAGTCACAAAATAAAGTCGCACCGTGAAACTTTTTGGATCAAATCTACATAATTCGAGGTGCGACTCTAATGCAAATCATACTTGAGCCTTACACATTTGACCACTCCCACTTACCTATATTGTTCCATCATTCCTAGACTTACCACCATTTACATGACTCATTTTCAAATCAAAATTGGGACTAATCTCCTCCTTTGTACTTCATGCACCTACACTTAATCAAAAACAACAAAAATGATTAGAAGGATGGGTTGCCTCCCACCAAGCGCCTTAGTTTTGGTCGTGGCTCGACTCTTCTTTTTGAATTTTTATTTACCAAAAACAAAATCCTAGAAAATGATGGGTTGTCTCCCATGTAGCGCTTGATTTATTGTCGCAGCACGACACAGTTATGTCGATTACTCAGACTTCATCAAGATATACGGTAGCTATACATTTTATCGAGTCGGTTGGACCGATATATAGCTTCACTCTTTGGCCATTCACCTTAAAGACATTACCATCATTGTTTTCTAACTCCACTACTCCAGATGAGTAAACTTGGCTGATTCTGAATGGACCAGACCATTTAGACTTCAACTTACCTGGAAACAGCTTCAGTCTGGAGTTGAAAAGGAGTACCAAATCGCCTTTCTAAAAGTTTTGTTGGATAATCCTCCGATCATGGTATATTTTTATTCTTTCCTTGTAAAGATCTACTCTTTTATATGCATTTAGACGGAATTCATCCATCTCGTTCAGCTGTCCCAATCTCATATTTATAGCATCATCCCAGTTCAGGTTAAGCTGCTTCAGTACCAACATTGCTTTATGTTCTAGCTCAATTGACAAGTGACAAGCCTTTCCATAAACTAGTTGGTATAGTGACATGCCAATTGGTGTCTTAAACGCGGTCCTATATGCCCATAAGGCATCATCCAGCTTCCTGGACCAATCTTTCCTGCTGGCATTCACAGTCTAAGCAAGGATCAGCTTGATTTCCCGGTTTGAAACCTCCACCTGCTCACTAGTTTATAGGTGGTACGGTGTAGGTACCTTATATTGCTTAACCTCATACTTTGCCAATATGGCTCTGAACAGCTTGTTACAGAAATGTGATCCTCCATCGCTTATAATGGTGCGGGGTACCCCAAAACGAGAGAAGATATTTCTCTTTAAGAACGCCACAACACTCTTACTTTCATCATCAGCTAGAGCGACTACTTCGACCTATTTGGATACGTAATCCACAGCAACTAAGATATAAGTCATCGCAAATGAGCTCACAAATGGGCCCATGAAGTCAATACCCCAGACATCGAATAACTCTACTTTAAGAATTTTGGACATGGGCATCTCATGGTGCTTTGAGATAGAACCTTGCCGCTGGCACTGATCACATCTTCTTACAAAATCATAGGCATCATTGAATAATGAAGGCCAATAGTAGCCACTTTGCAGTACTTTCTTGGTCGTCCGTTCACCTGCATGGTGACCTCCAACTTGGGAAGCATGGCTTGCTTCCAGTATGCTAGACACCTCTACATCTGGGATGCACCACCTAATAATACCATCAGCACATCTTCGAAAAAGATACGGCTCATCCCAGAAGTAATGTTTCACATCATGCATGAACTTTTTCTTTTGATGAAAGGAGAGATTCTCAGGAATCACTTCGCTTACCACGTAGTTAGCGAAATCTGCATACCACGATAAGTTTTTCTCCATAGTTGGTAGCATCTCTTCGTCGGGGAATGCATCATCAATATCAAGGTCGATCTGCACTGTGTGCTCACTCTCAATTCTAGATAGATGATCAGCTACTTGGTTTTCACAACCTTTTCTATCCTTTACCTCGAAATCGAATTCTTGAAGCAGTAGCACCCACCTAATTAGCCTTGGCTTGGCATCCTTCTTTGCCATTAGATATCTTAGAGCCACATGATCTGTATGAACCACTACCTTAGTTCCCAACAAGTAAGCACGGAACTTCTCAAAAGCATAAACAACTACAAGAAGCTCCTGTTCAGTGACGGTATAGTTCTTCTGTGCTCCATTCAAGGCCTTGCTCACGTAGTAGATTGGATGAAATAGCTTTTCTCTTTTTTGACCAAGTACAGCACCCAAGGGTACACCGCTTGCATCACACATAATTTCAAATGGTAGAGACCAATCGGGTGCTACAATAATAGGGGCTTCAACTAGCTTTCCTTTGAGGCATTCAAATGCCTTCAAGCAATCTTCACCAAAGTAAAACTTTGCCTCCTTCTCTAAAAGTTTGCATAATGGGTTTGCAATCTTGGAGAAGTCTTTAATAAACCTTCAATAAAAACCAGCATGACCGAGAAAACTACGAACCCCCTTCACAGAAATTGGAGGTGGTAGTCTCTCGATAACGTCAATCTTGGCTCGATCAACTTCAATTCCCTTTTTAGAGATTTTATGCCCGAGAACAATGCCTTCCTTAACCATAAAATAACACTTCTTCTAATTTAGCACCAGATTGAATTCCACACATCGCTGCAAAGCCATACTCAGATTTGCCAAACATGACTCAAATGACTCACCTACAACCGAAAAGTCATCCATAAATACCTCTAAGGTGTATTCAACCATATCAGAGAAAATGGACATCATACACCGCTAAAAAGTGGCAGGTGCATTACATAGCCCAAATGGCATTCGTTTGAATGCAAAAGTACCATATGGGCATGTAAAAGTGGTCTTCTTCTGATCTTTAGGAGCAATGCAAATCTGGTTATATCCGAAATAACCATCCAAGAAACAGAACCATCTCTTTCCTGCCAGCCAATCAAGAATTTGATCCATAAATGGCATTGGGAAGTGGTCCTTTAATGTCCACGAGTTTAGCTTTCGGTAATACATATACACCCTCCACCCTGTGACAGGCCTGAGTGGAATTAGCTCATTCTTCTCGTTCGCTACTACTGTCATGCCCCCTTTTAAAGGCACACATTGTACAGGACTCACCCATTTACTATCTGAGATTAGGTACACCACCCCTGCATCTAGCCACTTAATGATTTCTTTCTTTACCATCTCTTTCATAGGTGCATTCAGACGACGCTGATGCTCAATAGTGGGTACGCAATCTTCCTCTAGCTGAATCTTGTGCATACATATGCTAGGAGGGATACCAATGATATCTGTAATAGTCCAACCAGTAGCTCTCTTGTACCTCTTCAGAACCAAGATGAGAGCCTTTACCTATTGTTTACCTAAATCAGCAGTAATAATAACCGGTAGTGTATTTCCACTACCCAAGAACACATACCTTAGATGACTGGGTAGCTCTTTCAATTCTAACACCTATGGCTCTTCAATGGATGGCTTCGCTGGTGGTGAAGGTTGATTCTTAAGGTCAAGGTCCAACTTCTTGGGGGCATAAGAATACGACCCCATTCCTATCAAAGCACAGACAGTTTCTTCATACTCCTTAACATCCTCACGATCAAAGTTCATAAGCACAGCAGCCAATGGCTCAACAGTAAGCTGCTTCTCTAAAGATAATTCCTTCTCATCCTCATAATAAAAATCAACTATGGAGAACACATTCATATTCTTGGGCTGCTTCATTAATTTGCATATATCAAAATGTACCACTTCGTCATTCATCTGAAATAAAAGCTCATTTGCTCGCAAATCAATAAGCACACTTTCTATTGTGAGGAAAGGTCGACCCAAGATTATGGGCACCTCAAAATCCACCTCACAATCCAAAATAACAAAGTCTGTAGAAAAAATAAAGGTAGCAACCTTTACTAATACATCATATAAGATACCAATAGGTCATTTTACCGACCTATGTGCCATTACAAGCCGCATGTTGGTTGGTGTAGGATCCTCCAACCCCAACTGTCTATAAATGGCTAGTGGCATCAAATTAATGCTATCCCCTGAATCACATAAAGCCTTAGCAAAATCTACATATCCAACCGTGCAAGGAATAGTGAAAGCACCCGGATCTGCCTTCTTCTGTACCAAAGACCTCGTGGTAATTACACTGCAATGATGAAAATTATCTGCCAGTTTATAGCTCGCTGCCTTTTTCTTTGTCAAAAGGTCCTTCATGAATTTGGCGTACCCTAGCATTTGCTCCAGTGCCTCCACCAAAGGCACATTTATAGTCAGCTGTTTTAGCATGGTCATGAATTTACTGAACTTAGTGTCATCAGCCTTCTTCTTCAGTCTCTGAGGAAAAGGTGGTGGTGGATTTGGAAGAGTTTTCTCCACTTCTTCCTTTTTATTGTGCTTCCTATTATAAATCTTTTCAGAATGCTGACATCTAGGTGTAGTATCATGAACGTTCTCATTCTGATTTTCAACTTCTACAGAATCATCATAATCTGCTTCAGTAACATTCTCCTCTATACTATCAACCACAGGCTTGCCCGTGGATGGATTTTCCAATACCTTACCACTCCTGGTGGTAATATCCAAACATGATCCATCTTTTCTTGGATTTTACACAGTGTCACTTGGTAAAGTGCCAGCTTTTCTTTGATTGAATGTCGTCGATAGTTGACTCATTTTTTGGTTCCAGCTGTTTTATTGAAGTGGAATATGAGTCAACCAATTAATTCATTGAGGATAAATCATTTCTTACCTCAGCTACTCCCGTGTTGGTTGCTTCCACTCCTTTCAACAGCTTAGCCATCATGTCCTCCATGGACATCTTTCCAAAGCTAGGTGCAACAGCTTCACGATTTCTAGGAGGGACATACAAACCGCTCCTGTTATTTTTATTCTTCCAATTCCCTTGGTCTCGGTCCTTGTATCCATATTTTTCATATTAGTTCCTACCTTGGTTTCCTTGGACATTCCCTCGAAAACCCTTTTGATTATTTAAGTAATTTGCTTCCTCCTCAGAATCAGAGTTATCTCTTCCCTGTGATATAATAGCTTTGACCTTTTTTGTCTTCCCTGATAATAAATGCTTAGTAAGAAGGTCCATCTGCATTTTAATGTGAGCTATATCCTAGTCACGTTCCTCTTCTCTTCGCCGTTGTTCTACCGTCATGCCAATAGATACAGTAGAGCTTGCTACCTCAGAATCCCTGGTATGCCAAGCTTTACTCTGCTTTGTCATACGATCCAGCATATCACATACCTCAATAAAAGTAAGGTCCATGAATGACCCACCCGCAGCATTATCTACCACTGGCTTAGTCACCAAGTTCAAAGCCTTATATAATATTTCTATTAAGTGGACATTGGTCATCTGATGATTTGGGCACCGCATAAGCTTCTTCTTGAACCTCTCCCATGTCTCGTGGAGAGCTTCAGTTGGAAGCTATCTAAAATTGCTTATCTCATCTCTTATTGTGCTCTCTTGGATGGCAGAAAGAATCTTTCTAGGAAAGCTTCTTTCAATTGCCTCCAATTTGTAATAGAGTCAAGAGTTAGCCCGTTTAACCATAGAGTTGCCTCTCCAGATAGAAACAATGGAAATAAGCACAGCTGGATCGCATTCGGTCCAACCCCTGGATTGTCAATCGATTTGCATGTTGAGATAAAATTAATCAGATGCATATTCGGATCGTTGCCTGCAAGTCCACTAAATAACCCTTTGAGTTGCAATAGCTGGATCATGGTGCTAGTGATATCGAACTTGGCTCCGGGTGCCAAGGGTGGAGGAATAATAGCCCCTGTGGCACCAGCCTCATCCAAGTCGTCATCATCATCATCAAAAGCAACTTGCACAGCTTGGCGTTCGGGTCTCATCCTAGCTTGACGATCTCTGTTGACATTTCTATTCACTGGTGCAGCCACATCATCTGCACGCCTTGGATTTAATAACTCATCATCACCCAGATCCTCATCATCAAGATTTGATACTCGACCTGGGTTATTATCATTCTGTTGATTTACTTGCGCAACTGCCAATGTAGCTAATCTAGCCTGCTCCTGTTGAGTAGCTATTCTTTCAAGGTCTTATTGCGCATCCATTCTGCCAATGAGATGTGGTTCAGGATTTATAGGTAATAATGGCTGACCAGATCTCCGTGTATTTGGCATGCAATCCACTAAACCTGAACAAAACAAAAACAACAAAAAAAAAGTAAAATTTGAGAATCTTTGACCAAAGGGTCTATTAACTATCACAAACTTAGTTGACAACCGTATTCCCCGACAGCGGGGCTAAAATTTGATACGCCCAAATTACAACTCTCGTTAGAAAGTGCAAGCGATCGCTGTCAAATATAGAACCCAACTGGGTTGGGTATCGAATCCCACAGGGAATACTATGATCACTAAATATTGTGATTATTATTATACTGTTGATCGAAGGTTCCAAGGTAAGGGGGGTTTCAGTTTAGGTGCATAATAATATTATCAGTGTAATGATGAGATGATATGTGTAATAATATTTGATCACAGAGAATAACAAATTAGGGTTATGTCCACCTTGTAGCTTCTACTTCTCTATTAACTATGAGTAATACGGATTTTATACATGCATGCACTTATAGAGAGACGTATTCTAATTCTAAATCCAAGTGTTTCTCAACCATCAAGGATTTATTCACCTTAGTTCTCTCAAATCCAAAGTGTACAACCAATTTTACGAACTCTCCAAGAAGTTAATCCTGCTAAGGCATTAAAGTGTAAAATAGAGGTTGGAAACCCTATTTTCTTGTCACACTCTCTTTTCCAAACAGTAACTTTTCTATCGACCAAGTTATTGCTATAATGGCGCATTCCCTATATTTGCAACCATGAGAATTCAATCAAAATGAAGAGAGTGATGATATAAGTGGATTAACACATCATAAATTTAAAAACCCATAGCAATAGAGAGTATACTACAAGGTTTCCATAACCCTAACAAATAAACTTAGCTACTC